>NC_063992.1:3646363-3949393 GCF_932276165.1 Plutella xylostella | reverse complement strand
TGTAAATGCTTTGTGAATGACATGAAGGTTTTATTCATATTTTTAGCTAGATATTACAGTAAATTTGAAATACAATTTTTTTTAAAATAATGTAATATGAAAACTCTGAATCGTTAATTCATTATAAATGTATCATAATTATCTAGCTGTTGAAAGCCAATTTACACATTAATTACAATGTTAAATGATTCATTATAATAGGTAGGTACTTAGTTATCTGGTAGTACAACTTGATAATTACATAAGTATGTTATTCATATTATATACACATCAGAGTACTTAACTTAATTAACATTTAAATGTACCTATCTCTATTAAAAGTGTTTGTAAATAACTTACAATGTATAATGCGAAAACCTTTAATTCTTGTTCTTAGTTATTTAAATCAGAAAAAAACTGCCTGAAAACCGATCATAATGTTTCGTAAAATGGCAAAATACCTCTGGCGGTAAGTGCGGCGGGCGAGATATTTGGGAAACAATTTTCGCTAACCATTTTTCACTGAAGGGTTCTCGTGGCATTGTTATGTAGCAGGTATACTTACATTAAAGCTTAAGGCCTTATAGTGAGACCTAAGTTAAATTGCAGCTACCTTCGTGATATTGAGTTTGAGTGAGGGTATAGATGTACGAAAAGAGGTTCCCCGAGCGACGTATCAATATTAACTGTAGGTACGGCCTACATACATATAAAATGTATGTAGGCCGTACTGCTCTGGAATGCTCTTCCTGAGGAAATAAGACGTGCACCTTCTGTGGCTTCCTTCAAAGAAGGGGTCAAAAGGCACTACCTAAAGTCTCTGCCTTAGTTGAATATATTATTGCTGTATATCATGTATCATTCTGTGTAGGTATATGTATATAGTATTATATGGGTATATATATATTGTATTTATTTTGTTGCTTTATTTGTTTATTTAGTATATGTGTTACTGTAAAAGCCCGAACAACGGTAAATCCTAGGATTTACCAGTAAATCTTAGGATTTACCAACATGAGTTGGTAAATGTAAGGATTTGTGAAAATGGGTCATTTTTTTCGGGCTTTTACCATTAGAATTTGGTAAATGCTAGGTTTTACCACTGACACCTAGTACCTAAATGTTGGTTTTGCAATAATAAATATTTCTTAAGATCGGTTAGTTATAAGTTATCATCATCATCACGACTCATTACGTCCCCACTGCTGGGGCACGGGTCTCCATCCAATGAAGAAGGGCTTCGATCTAGTCCACCACGCTGGCCTAGTGCGGGTTGGTGGACCCCAACACAAGCAAGCTTGTGCTGAGCGAGTTGTCGGGTAAGTGGGCAACCCGACTGTCAGACGTTTTCAAGCCGCCCGAAGGCTTCTGACTAGGCTTAACGACTGCTGCCGAAGCAGCAACCGGGACCCACGGCTTAACGTGCCGTCCGAAGCACGAAAGCATCCAGAAAAGAACCACTTGAAATCGGTCACCCATCCAAGGGCTGACCATGCTGGTTGTTGCTAAACCTCAGTGATCAGTTACGATCACTGAAGCCCGCTTGACTACGGACGCTTTGTTCGACTACGGAGGTTATAAGTTATAACCTGGCTTTTTCAACATTTACCGTGCCTTAATGTCAATCCTAAGATTTACCAAGTGAATAGTGGTAAAAGTGCGAATCGCAAAATCTTTCGGGCTTTTACCATTAAGAGTTGGTAAATCTTAGGTTTTACGCGTAAATCTTAGGATTTACCGTTGTTCGGGCTTTTACAGTAACATATGTAGTGTTTAAGTAGTGTATTATACTCTTGCACCATAACTACCTCTAATCCTATTTTTTAATTTATATAACTCTCTTCCATCCAAAGGTTGTCTGGTAGAGATTGCTATAAGCAATAAGGCCGCCTTTTTGTACTGTTGTTATTTTTAAGTTTTATTTTGTATTGATTCTGTTTTTTTGGTGCAAATAAAGAGGATTGTACTTTATATGTTACGTCCAACGCACCCTAGGCGGGTTGCTAATTTCACTCGCTCGCTAATCCTTTCCTATCACCCCGGTGATAAATCCTAGTCTTTATCACCAACTCGCTAAAAAGAAGTACTTACCTATGTTGTTGTTGTCGTCCTAAGGTACCCCAGTGGTACAGAGGGCCTGCACGAGAGTGCGCCACGCCGTCCTGTCCTCAGCAACCGCTCTGGCCTGCGTCCAGCTCAGGCCTTGCGCTCGCAGCTCGCCGTCCACTGTGCGGTGTGCGCCGCCATGTGTGCACAGGGCGACCGCGTCTGCGATGGCCTCCTAGCGGTTTCCACTCAAAAGCTATGCTTGCCATGCATTGAGGGTACACCCGAGTCCGCGTTGTTCTATGTTGCCATGTTTTCGACTCCCCTTTTTATAGTGTGACCGATCCATCTCCATTTCCATACTTACCTATAAGTACCTTTATATCACATAATAACAACTTTGTATCGCTAACGAGTGGGTTAGCAATATCGTGTTGGTCCAAAAAATAATAACAAGTATCTTTTATGTATGCGTACTCTATTTTTCATTATCATGCATGATAAACCGCAAACACTGTAGATGTTCGTTACCGGTCAAACACTAAACTGTATGTGGGTAGATTGAAATCAATCTACTCTTTTTTACGGTAGGTTAATTTTAGTTTGACAAGATGTCAGTCGTTGCCAGTCTTCGTCTGGTTTTCGGCCTTTGTAATTCGGCACGGTCGCGATTATCGGAATGATTGTGAATTTTGGAAAGATCGGTTAAATATCACCAGTTGCCATTAGGCATTATATTTGTTAACTATATATATATATATAAACAGACAAGTGAATTTTGTGAGTGCACATCAAGATTTATACGGATTTCTTCTTCGAGGGGGCTCCTACGTCGAGTCCTGGACCTTCGAAGTGATTACGTGAGTATTTATTATCTTTTTATTATTATATTTATCCAACAGTAGATATATTTCCATATTGTTCTACATAAACCCTAGTGCGCTGTAAGACGGAGCCGTAAAGAGGGAATATAATGATAATATGTAGTTACAAAGTGAACGGCGCCCCTTTAACTTGTGAGAATGTGCGAGCCATCACTGTGTGTCTATGGTTAGTTACTGTCAAGTCAGCGGTATCCAGACTTTATTAAATATCTGCTGTGAAAGAATTATTATTATATTTTTCATTTCGAGTAGCAGTCGCCATAGAGTATTTGCGCTGTGCTGGCCAATGTAATCTCTTGCTGACTGTACATTGTACAACGTATAAATAATTATCCACTGAAACAAGTGGTTAATTAAACAGTGCAGAGACATGTTTTTTTTTAAATGATTCTACGAACATTATTTATTTTGGATCAGATCTCTTTGGAAAATATGAGTTTGTGTAACTTTAGGTATGGAATTGTCCTAGTGAATGATTATGGGCTGATAATGACGTAAGTATGGACTAATGTTCTTAAATATCAAGTCTAGTGTAAGTTAAACGTCTACTTGGTAGATATAAGATACTCTACAGTTTGAGCACCGCTGCCCTGACAACATTAAAAGCAAACAGTAATGTGATTCGACGTTGACTGCTGCAAAAATGTATGTTAACTTATATGGTTTGAAGGATACGAGTCAGACCATTTCATGACGGTCGAATGGCGTAGTGGTTAGTGGCCCTGACTGCTATGCCGAAGGTCCCGGGTTCGATTCCCGGCTGGGGCAGATATTTGTTTAAAGACAGATATTTGTACTCGGGTCTTGGGTGTTGATATTTATATTTAGTATCTATCTATCTATGTATTTGTGTAGATATATCAGCTGTCCGACACCCATAACACAGGTTCTGCCTAGCTTGGGGTCGGATGGCCGTGTGTGAGATGTCCCCACATATTTATTTATTATTATTTATTTATTATTTATGTATCATCGTAAAAGAGACATAAATTTTAACATAATTTCATACATTTTAGCAGTGCTTTGGTCGTTGGACATGCATCTACATTCGTGGAATTAGCTGTTTAAAGGATAGGTATATATAGGTATATAAAAGTAGCTGGAAAAGTGTATCAGTGCAACCATTTTTTTAGCCTAGTTGTTCAGACATTCAGTTAATTCTTAACAACACATACTTGTTAACCATTAAACAAGAAAATCTATTTTAACCTCATCACTGTCTTCTGTTAAGCTTCCACCTATCAGTATCGTACGTATCGAACCAATCGGATTTTCATAAATGTATGGACAAACGGCGTCTGCAATGCCGATACAGTGGACGTACTTGTACTTCTATTCGAAGAATACTCATTTGGATGCGTCCGTTGGTTATGACGACCGAATGGCGTAGTTGTTAGTGGCCCTGACTGCTATGCCGAAGGTCCCGGGTTCGATTCCCGGCTGGGGCAGATATTTGTTAAAAGACAAATATTTGTACTCGGGTCTTGGGTGTTGATATTTATATTTATATTTAATATCTATCTATCTATGTATTTGTGTAGATATATCAGCTGTCCGATACCCATAACACAGGCTCTGCCTAGCTTGGGGTCGGATGGCCGTGTGTGAGATGTCCCCACATATTATTATTATTATTATGATGCTGAAAAGTGGAGGCTTGCCTTTTATCGTCACCTTGTTCGAATCTTCGCCAACATTAGTAAGTAAATACCTACAATGAGTGGTAACAGTAAATATGAGATTGCAACATTTAATTTTTTACGTGACGGTTTAAAAATGCTAAATCAATTGCACGGCACGTAATATAATGTTACGCAAAAAGATACTCCACTTAGCTTTAACGAAATAAGGTTGTGCACAAATTTATTTTTGTTTGACACCCGACTAAACCTTTTCAAAATCGTATTAACCTTAATACCTTACTTTACCCTCAGTGAGTTTCCATTTTCTCACTTAACTACAAAAATATACTTTACCACAATTTGTCCCCAAATAGCTATTCTATTCCTGAAGAATATTTAATTTTGATAAGACCACGTTTTCCATTCACCCAATGAGTATTTTCAAAAGATAGGTATATTTTCAGTCTATGCTATAAGTACCTTTTTAATATTGGTCACCGCCGAGTCTGCCTTCCATATATATTATGATAATGAAGCAAGTAATTAAAATAGCTCCCTAATTTCCAATTACTGTGATTTCCTAACTAGTTAGTTTAACAGCTGTTGCCCGCGAGCTCCGCTTCCTCGTGATTGATCTTGTAATTGCCGGATAAAAAACAGAATATTATGTTAATCCAGTGTGTCAGCTGTGATGAAAACCGTTCTGTACAAACTATTTACATAAACAGTCTCAATTTTTTTCCTTTGTAATATTAGTAGGAAATAGAATAACACTCTCTCCGGTCAAAGGTACCAGATAATGGCACTACGAGTGTACAAGATTCAGTTGAATCTGAGGCACGAGCGTCCGCTTCTGTCGCTCCACATAAAGGGAGATCGGCGCGCATCTCGGGGTAGCGGTGAAGCGCATACCTGGCTGAAGCCAGAATATGCAACGTAAATTTTATGATATTTTATGCATGCTGCTTTTCAGCGATCCGGCGCAGTATACATAAATATTCTGATTCGATTTACACAGACAAAGAAACCCTGAGCTCCTCTTTGCACCCTTTAAACCATTTGCATGGGCTTGCGTTTTATGTTCAGCAGATAGGATATAAAAGATCCCTCCATCAGAGGAATACCCACCTACGTCATTTGCACCCGAAATAAATCACAAGACTAGACAATGTAAAAGCAATGTCATAGGCTTTAGGATTTTCATATAAAATTGAATAAGGCGGGCCATTGATTTTCAATTTATATTCCGTTCAGTTGGGAGGCAAATGCGGACCGCTACGGAGAATAAATCTCGAGGAGGCCAAGACACTAAAACTACTCTTTACTGTGATGACAGTGCCTTTAAAACTTCGGACAAATCCGCTTCGCATTATGGATATAATTTTGGACGAAAATAGAGGTAATCTGGGACGAACCCAACTTGTTTTTGAACAAATATCGATATCAGATTCACAAAAATAGGAGATTCTATTTATTTTCATCAATACCTAGAAAAAAATATGTTCAGGACAGCTTTCATACGCGCACAAAAAACAGAAACAATGTACTCAAATTACTCAATTCAAAATTAAAAAATGAAAACGTGATATATTTTAAATAGTTGAAGTTACAGTACTAACCTGTGCAATATATTAACACACATAATGTAACACCTTGGATACATAGTCGCTTTAAAATAAGTGGGCTATTTTTAGCTGTTAAGAAAACGATATATATTTTTTTGCTAATGTTCTTTATCGCCTTGAAATATTTTTTTTAAGTGTTGGTTTGACAGAATGGCCCAAGGTTGACCAGCTTGTGAATTAGGTTAGGTGCTTAAAGAGTGCATAATAATAGCTTTACTCGGTACTGGAGAGAAACAAGATACTTTTGAATAAATACATGAAATAAACGTTATTTATCTTTTATAAAATAGTATTCTTCTTCATTGATTCTTGAAAAAACCATAAATGAATCAGATATTATTAGAAAATTAAATACAAAGCACGTTTTAAAAAAGGTATTTGTTTTTCAAAACAGAGCTTCGTTATAACATTCATGTCAAGAAATACCTAAATATAGCGGCACAAACAAGAGCCGGTTATTAGAGCCACAGAATATCTCGTAAATTGTTATTTCTTGTTATTGCCACCGACAGACACGCGTGCCGACGAGTTGCATACAAATGCGGAACAGAAAACTAATAAAGTGGAATGAAAAACGAACTTTATTTGTGGAACTGTGGAAGTCATCTTTGTTCATTAATTAAACGAAGCTCCTGTGATCTGTTTTTGTGACATAAATGTTTTTTTTACCCAACGACTAATTCATTAAATAATAATTTTGCAACAGAAACAAAGGACACCACCAAAAAAGTATATAAGTACAACATTTATTTATATTCTTTGTAATTTGTCTATTTGTCTCACTGACTTGGTGCGTCATTATCTTTTTCATTGATTATCTTTTACTCTGTGGCGACATCTATAATGAATACGCGCAAGCATAGAAGTCAAGATATAGATCCAGCAAAGATATATCAAGGACGACCAACAGATGGCATGGAAGAGTGAAAGCAAAATACCAAATCCTACATCGCGGTATCTAAGAATTACAGCTACTCAGTATATTTACAGAATCCCGACATGTAACCGTCGGGCAGTTGCCCACCAAGCTAAACCGCCCAGCTTGGTCGGAGGATCCTCCCTTTTCAATGGAGGAGTGGCAACACCTTCGCTCCTCCATATTGGTGACCCCTACAACCTGAACACGACCTGATGATGACCATGCAGAACAGCAGCAGCAGAACATCTTCCGCCATGTCGATGACCTCACAGACGATCAGCAGACCTTCCAGCAGCTACAAGATGAAAGTCCAGCAGTACCATCACCCCCACAGCATCCTTCAGCAGCCACCCGAGTCAACCAGCTTGCAGATTCCATGGGCACCGTGACCACCAGCTTGCAGCGGAAATGCGCGAGCCTGGTCACACCCTCGAGCAGACAGACTGCAGCGACCTTGCAGTGCACTTCGGCCAGCCGTAGCAGCGTCGGTCCAGGGTCCACCTCTCCTGGTCGAAGAAGCATTGGGGCAACGCACCGGAACAGCCGTAGCAGAGCGATCCTTGCAGTCCACTTCAAGCCGGTACGATCGAGCGTCAACTCTCCCGGTTGGAGCTGGATTGGGGACATCGCCACGCGCCTAACCATGCACTACTCTTCAAGCCGGTACGATCGAGCGTCAAACTCTCCCGGTTGAAGACGAAGTGGGGTTACGGCGAATAAAGACCGCAGATAGTCCTGAAAGGCGGACTAGCGGCAATCTGGCCTGGTGAACAAGACGTATCACAAGCACTGAAGAATATCGACCTACGGTCTCGGGGGGGAGTGATGTGGCGACATCTATAATGAATACGCGCAAGCATAGAAGTCAAGATATAGATCCAGCAAAGATATATCAAGGACGACCAACAGATGGCATGGAAGAGTGAAAGCAAAATACCAAATCCTACATCGCGGTATCTAAGAATTACAGCTACTCAGTATATTTACAGAATCCCGACATGTAACCGTCGGGCAGTTGCCCACCAAGCTAAACCGCCCAGCTTGGTCGGAGGATCCTCCCTTTTCAATGGAGGAGTGGCAACACCTTCGCTCCTCCATAACTCGTTGCAAAGTAAGCGTTATCGGATTCGATCAAAACCTATCATAGTTCTTATACTACGTAGTCACTATCATATTATACAAATAAATACATAAACCTGCACCGGCAGAGAGGTAGCCCAGAGGAAACACAATTTATACCCAATAGCCGTCTTCACCCTTAATAAGAATAAAACACGGCCTTTTTAGCGCCGAAAAAGTTTTACCCAAACGTTATGGCGGCTCCGGCGGTCCCCAGACGGCCATTTTGCTTCGCCAAACGAAAATTGTCACCTCACTGAAGCGTCTTCATTTGCAACAAATACAGCGGGGCCGGCCTCACAATAAATTGTTGAATTTACTTCCTCAGCCGTGCGATTTTTCAAGATTTCTGTCGAGTCACAAAAAAGGCCGTTCGGCATCCATCCTGCTTTAGCACAGTTAAAAGTGATACAGAGTGCTGTTTGTTTTATGTTCACGGTTGTGGGGTTATTAAAACGTAAGAAAGTAAATAAATAAGAATAGGAACAGATCATTTCAATAATTAAGTTTGTAAGTAGCATTCAAATCGCATTTTGACCAGTACCCGTATCACGAAAATTCGAGCTAACGTATAGAATCGAATGCGAGTGCGACAACTGTCAATTTTATAGGTAAAAAGTGTTCGAAAGTGCTGTCAAGTTGCCACTAGTCGCACTCGCATTCGATTCTATATTGTTCGTGATCGCCCTGCAGGTCCAAGTTAATAAAAGCTAGCTACTACAACGCTGCTACGCTGCTACGAAACTTCTGCTACGACGCTACGAATGTCGCTACGATGCTACGCTACTGCTTGAGTTACATTTCACATAGATTTAGGTAGATGATATCAAGTATAAAGACACATAATTATATTTTTATTAAGTGCTTAAGTTTTGTTGTATTAGAGTTTAGCATTAAGTATCCCATAAAATTATAATTTAACATAAATTCCCCAAAGCTTCCAGTCTCGGGAGTAAGCACAACACCCATTCCACTTGTTCAGTACTTTTAATTACGGTTTGTTCGTAACACGAGCAGTTTTTTGTTCCCAGAACAAAAAGATGCTAATTAAGGCATTGTTTATGGAAGCCACGCCTTCTTTTATGCTCCATAAAGGGTATTTTTAATTTATTCCGAAACAAATTCCTATAGAATTTACAATATTTATTAATTTTCAAACACGGAAGTAATTCTGTCTGTTTTTTACGCTCCAAAGCGTATTTAGGATGATTGTTAATATTTTCTGCCCTTCAGGACGTAGTTTTATATTTTACAAAATATTGAGTTTGTTAATATAAAATACAAAAAACTGAAGAATTTCAAAAAAATATTATCAAGTAAATGAAGAAGACTGAAAATTTTGTTCACAAAATCGGGCTGGTTATGAGTTATGACAATAGCGTTTCAATTGCCATCGTTAACTCATTGTTGATATAGTTGGAATTGTTATTTTATAATAGCGGTGTTAACTAGGTCCTCCCATTGTCTTTGAATTGGAAAGAGACGGGGGCCTCAGGGGTCTGATATAATAATGAATATTTTATTGTCCGCCCTTTTATTTCAGCTGAAATTACTTCTCGTTCATTAGGATACGGCGAGCCGGCCTACTGTTTTTTTTCCTTGGTTTTTGGCCGGTTTTGCTACATTAAACTCGGGTACTGTTTCGCTGTAAATGAGAGTGTAATTAATTTTATATTTAGGTGTAGACATACGAAAATAATGATGTAGCTATGTGATTCATAAATAGCTTGATTCATAAGCTTGGTATTTATAAAATAAGTTTATTAAAAGCTCATTGCGATAATTATAACTGTTACTCACAAATTTCATTTTTGTCTTTTGATTTTTTTTTTTTTTTACATAATTTATATAATTTAGATAAAAGATAAAGATAAAGATAAAAAGTATTTATTCGGTGTCTAGCACCACACACCAAAAAATAATAATAACCTAAGTAAGTACACAAAAAATAAAACAAACAAACGAAATTAAAATTAAAAGTGAAACAAACAAACAAAAGAACATGAAGAATAATAAAAAAAAAAAATAATAATTTAATAATAATAATATATATAATGGTGTGAGTTGTCCAGCACCGAAAAGGCCCGCGCCTCAGCTTACACCGCTACAGATGAGGTGGCATCCACCCACCTGACGCGGCACTGGTTTTCAGTCGCGTCCTAGAGTGACTGTCATTTGACCTACTTTTATAAAAAAAAAATTATATATATTGTATATAGGTATACGGTTATACATAAATTTTATACTTAAATACCAATACTGGAAAATATAATAGCAATCATAATATATAAAGCAAGCATGTATACAATAATATGGTCCTAATGCAGAATAAACTAATAAAAATACTAAATGAGGGTAAATGTGCCTTCGGCGTTTCAGCGGGCGAGCGACACCGGTCACACCACCGGTCGCCTCGCTTGTTTCAGCGCTCAGAACAGCCCGTGCCATCGGCTGAACACTACGGTGAAACAGTTTTACAAACACAATAGATACAGTGTGAGTGAAAAAGGAACACAATTAGCACCACACAAGATCTATTTTTCAATAGCAGATAATATTGAAAATTAAAAAAGGTAAGACAAAGGTTACACAACACATTTAACAAATAACTACCTAATTTACTTTTTATAATATAAACGAAATAACTATTTAAATTGTATTTGGAGCGTCATTCATTAGGCCTAGGTACATATACATAAAAATTAATATTTGTTTCAGGTTAACGTTACGTCAGAACAAAATTGTATTCCTGATGATATGTAAAGGATAGACGGTGAAGAGATAGACTAGTGGAAGATAAACGCATAGACTGGCGGGCTGATCCCGTGGGATTGAGTGGGAAACTAGTACCCTCCACGTGTCGTGACGAGAATGCCAGTAAGTAAATCACACATACCTATATTTACAATTACAAACTAAACTACCTATATATTATACAAACTAAACCTATGTACATAACTAAAACTATATGTAGAAGAGACCTTCTAAGCCTGGTCCCTGTGGGAGGGTTCCCAACACGCTGGCGACATTGCCCCGCTGGATCGCCAGACTCAGGCGCTGGCGGAGGTACGCCCCGGCTCGTTTGTCCCCTGAGACGTCTGCGAGCCGGGAAGAGATCTCTTTGACCAAACTTTTGGCATCCGGACCCCATGGCCCCATCGTTTCAACGCCAAACGGGAGAAATAGGTATGTGCTGTCGAGCGACCTGTATTTCTCCCGTTTCAGGTTTTCAGCAGTACCAGCCGCCGCTCCCGCCGCCCTGGATGTGTGTGGGACGTGTGACGCCGTCAGTGTGTCGACGCACGTGGCATCCCACACTAGCGACCTCCCGTGTGCCCAGGGAATGAGCGACATCCCGTCGGGCCTCTTTCCGTCGTCGCGGATGACACCGGCAGGTTCCAGCACCGCCGGGGTGTTGACTGACACAAGGGCCCGGCGCAGGATGTCGTTCAGTGCGGCGTGGCGGGACAGGCGGCCGGCACTGCGTCTACACGAGAGGCCATGGTGGCCAAGTTGGTTGACCTCCGCTCCGCACGGGCAGTGATGGGGCTGGACAATTTTCATGCCAAGCCGAAGGCCGATCGCCGTCTGGAAAGACCTGTCGTCGAGGAAGGTTCCCACCTTCGGCGAGGGCAGGGCATGGAGCCAGAGGCCTGACTCGCGTTCTGCCGTCGCCAGGAGTCTTGCCCTCTCTGTGTTGTTGGGGCTCGTCTCGAGCAGGTGCCTTCCTGTAGACAGGCATTTGGGCTCGTCCCACAGACGCTGCGAGTGCGGGTTTTCGGGCAGTGCCTCACCAGGGCAGATCGATTGCCATGCCTCCTTGGCTTCACCACAGCACGAAACCTCAGAAACACCCAAGGATGGGTGAATAATTTTATTATACAAGGCCAGTGTGCTGTGGGTTGAAGACAAGAAGGCGGGTAGGGCTACATCCGACACCTTTCTGACACTGATGCCGCCGAAACGGATGGGTAGAGAGGCCTGGAGCCAGTCGCGGTCTCTGAATGGTAGGTTTAATATTTTACTGAGTGAATTTTGTATTAGGTTGTCTATGTCTGAAAGGATTGTTTTGTTTTTGAAAATGGGGCTGCATCTTAGTATGTATGTGAAGTTGGGGACAAACAGTGAGTACCGGATTATTTGAAAAGCCATGTGTTTACTTATTTTGAGGAGGTGTGGGATTTTATTGGTGAAAGAGTTGATTTTTTCAGATATGAAGTTGTTAATTGACTGTTCATGGATGGGAGCTCCGAGGAGGCGCAGAGATGTTTCGTCTAGTATTTTAATATTGGGATTTTCTCGCTTCGGATATATGTGATGGGATGAAAATTTCGCACTTAGAGCTGTTGAGTTCCAGGCCTATTTCCCTCATATTGTCCGTGAGTGTACGGAGGTCGTCGAGCACGGTGTCAGACTCGCCTCCCAGAGTGCCGTCGTCAAGGTACCACATGTTCAGCTTCGACTTCAGGGAGGATATCGTTTTGTGGATGGCGAGGCTGAAGATGGCGGGGCCGAGCGGATCGCCTTGTTGGCAGCCGACTTCGGAGTGGATGAGATTTGAATTGTAGATGAGATTTGTTGGGGATGAATAACATTGCCAGAGGTATGGATATATTTCTGGTGTGAGTTCTTTTATTTCAGTTAGGAATGTACCTCTGTCTATTGAGTTGAATGCGTTTTTGATGTCGACTTTGAGGACAACCTCGCCACCGTCGTGTTCGATATAGGTCCGCAGTGCGTGGACTGCGGCCTCGCATCCTCCCTTGGAGCCGAAGCTGAGTTGGAGGGGTTGCAGGTAGGTGCTTAGCTTTGGTAGAATTTGACCGCAGCAGACTTTGGAAGCTATACGTCTGAGGGTGGAGCCAACGGCGATGGGTCTTATGCCCCCATCCTTTTTGTTGAGGGCACAGAGTCTGGCGCCGTACATGAGGGGGGCAATTAATGTGTTGACCTTCCCCGCTAGCATAAGGTTGATAAGTGCCGTCAAATTGCTCAGCAGGGTTTCTCCTGCCTGGCCGGTGCTAGCGAGGAGGTCTTTCAGGTGTTGGGGGCTTAGGCCGTCCAGTCCGCCGGCGGAGCCGCAGCGGAAAGACATGATGGCCCCGTACACGTCGGTCCCGAGCACCTGCAGCGGGGCGGAGTCGCTGGCCGGGGCGTCGGGGAGCTGGGCGGAAGGCAGCTGTGACGGGTGCTTTGATTGTAGGCCTTGTAGCGTCTCGGGGGTGTCTGGGGCGACGGAGTCATTGGAGAACATAAGTTGGGTTGCACCTTTTATGTCTCCATCACTTATCTTGGTTTCTATTATTTTATACTTTTCTTTAGGGTGGTAACTGAATTTCGTTTGGTTGGTTTCGGAAGGCGGGTTTGAGCAATTGTCTTTTATTGCTTGGGTCAGAGAGGTGTGTCTTCTTGTGGTTTCATCTATATGTAGGGTTTGGTAAGTGAAAAAAAACAGGGATTTCCACGAATCTATTGAGTTTTCATCGATGACGAGTGTAAGTACACTGCTGAGTTTGTTTGCCACGCTTAGGCGGGCACCCCGTGGGATTCTTTTTACTACTGGATGTCTTTTTTTTAAATTTATCAGCTGCTCGTGTAAAGGTTCGTGAGGTGGGGTGGTGGTATTCGCGTTTGATGGTGGGGTGAGCGGTTGCGAGGGCGGGTTCTTGGGGTGGGTTTTCCCGATGTGGATGTTCACACCTCTCTGACCTTTGTACCGTGCGTTGCAGTCTTGGGGGCATAAGGGACATCTCATGTAGTCGTGGCCGGAGCTCCGGTAGCCTCCGTGGCTGGGGCCGGCAACGCTCTGGGACATTCCGATAATTCGCAGGTGAAATCTGCTATAATTTTGCAGGGGGAAGGCATTTTAACTAGTTTTAGACATTTTGTTTGTTCATTTATAAAATTTTCGCTGTTTTCGATTTGACAGTTGACCATAGACCCACACTTATCCTACTAAAATTTGGTTGGTTCTTATAATATCTGAAAATGGTTGTTGTACGTCAATTAAATTGATTAAAATTACTCTGTCCGAATTATTTAGTTTACATTCTCGCAAAAAGTCTTCAGCTTACATTTTCTAACGCAATTTAGAAACCGCAGGTCAATAATAGTCGGCGTGATGACCGAATCAATCGCGTCACAGCCGACCTCAGGGGGTTACTCTATCTGACGAACGAGAGATGTCGAGCAATCGGATTGTTCAATACAACGAGATAGAGTCATGTCTCGCGCAGCAGCGCACCGACACTTCGTTTTTCATCATATAGTCAGCGGGCGCTTACCCGACAGAGCGATGGTAGCTCAGTCTGGTAAGCGCCCGCTTCTCAAGCCAGAGATGCAGGTTCGAATCTCGGCGCTGACATGTACCAATGAGTTCTTACATCGCGAGGAAACCTGCATACTCGTATCTAGATTTAACACATAGATAGATATAGATAGATATACGGTTGATAGATATGTGAACCTACCAACCCGGCTTAGGACAGCAGTTTAGACCTTGGGGATATGCACAAAGGTTCCACTCGAGAGAGCCAGGTACTTACAACTCCACACCCACACAGTATACAATAGAATAGAGTGACCCCCTGATGCGGCGCGACGGCGGCGGCAGCGGCGGCGCGGCCACACATCCGCCTCTAATCGTGCCTTGGCGGGAGTTCACCGGAAGTGTGGTCAGGGCACTAATTGCTCACCACCTCATATGAGAGCGGAGCCAATTATCACCCGGGAATAGATTTATTGTCATATTACTTTGTTGGAGATGGAAAATACTGTGTTCTTTAAAATTCTGCTCATTTGAAGGTGATAAAGCTGGTCATGAAGGCTTTTGTTTAGTTACTGTTGGAAGTAGTAATATATTTTAAAAAATGCAGTTCCTTTAAACATTCAACTTTATTACATAGTATAACAGTTACATATAAATATTAAAATAACATAACATGTGTGGTATACCTGCTAATTTAGCGGCGTTTACGTTGTTCAAAGAACCAAAACAAACAGCGGAGCACACCGCATCCTATTTCAATTCCGCAAAAAATTAACTAACATGTTTGTTTTAGATTCCACGCGCACGAGAGCGAGCCGAAAAATTATTACGAATCCCTTTGCGAGCCTTGTTTATATGTTTATACACAAACAGGCTGGTAATTTATCTATGGATTAATGTTTGAGCCCGTTTATGAGAGCATGATGCGGCCATATTTGTTTGCTACTCGCGCATCTGTCAAGATCAACTGCGACAAAACAAATGACGACAAAAATATTGCGTCGACCGTCAATATGGATGCGGAGTCATTTGTTTGAATGTCAAAATTAATAACGCTTCTATGGACCTAGAGGTACCTGTATAGTGAAGCGGAAAAGTGCACATTGTGTTGAATGTAATAACTAAAATCAATTCGTTAGTTAAACCTATACCTAGTAAGGCATAAAAATACGTTTTTTCTATGAAATCACCAGTATTGATGGGCATAAAAACGTAAATAATAAATAAATGTAAATTACATTGAAAATTATAAAAAAAATATTGATACATAGCCTACTAATATAACAATGTGATACGAGTGTGGAAAGTGGGTTATTACAGTCGACTTAGCGTAGCACTGTTTGCACCATACCTTAGTGGAGTCCAGCTATCATACGACTTTTTTCAAATTGTGGCAACACATGCATTTAAATTAGGTACTTATTGCAGTGGAATTCACATAATAAGACATGTCCTTTAAATTAAATAAGTTCAAACAGTACCTTAGACATTGACATAGTAAATAACCGTAAAGATGAAACATAGCGCCCTTTATATCTTAAAATATTAGTTTAAACTATGTAACAGACTACAAACTATCAGCCGTACAAACTTTGCTCATAATATATAAGTTTGAAGTTCAATAGTAATTGAGTAATTGGAATCAATCCAATGTCTATACCCAGCGCGATGGCAGCGCTTGATTGGCAGAACCGCACGCAATACAGTAATAAACTTGGAACCGCGGAACTGAAATTTCATCGCAACTTTATCTTTATCAAAGGAAGTCGTTAGACGTTATCTAACTTCGCCTCGCCACACGCATTAACATACATAATTATAGGTAGTCCGCGCTGGAACCTTGCCAGAGTTAACGTGAGGCGGAGTTGCCTTTATGTGCCGATTTTACATGTCTTATACTTCCGTTTGTACGAGGATGAAATTGTAACCAGCTGCCGCCGAAATATGGAGAGAAAGTTTCATAGTTGCTTTGAGGTGCCTTTCCTGGTCGCTCCAGGGACGGAGCGGGCATCCGAGCAATTTGCTACCTCTATTTACGTTTAACTTGTAGTTACGATGAAATTGAAGGAATAATTTATGAATTATAAGTATGTTATGTATTGATTTTAATATGTATGTAACTTGTAACTGTTGTTTTGTCAGGCTTTGACTTCTCACTTTGCTTTCACAGTTACCGTGATTGAACGATTGATGTTTATGAGATGTACTGAGATACACTCACGGGCAATGAAGTTAAGTTCCACCCACAAAACGCCGACACCAAAGACCCCATTTTTTTTCAAACATTTAAAAATCCTGATGCTCTGTTAAAAGTACTGCAATGTTGCAGACAATGAGCCTTTTCCGTTGAGAAGTAATTTGGTGTTTTTCTCAGTGGAACCTTTTCATTGCCCGTGAGTGTATTTGTATCTGTGTATTTAGTTAGATAAATGAATAATCATAAACATAAGTCATGAATTAAGGGGATCATAAATATACTTTGCTATTGAAAATGTATTAATTTACTTAAAAATCTTGGTAAACCAATCATCATTTCAAAAGAAGGAAATTAAAATAAGGAAAACACGTAATACCTATATGCTTGAATATTGATATTCTCAGAATCAAATTAATGTGAATGTTTCCGCCAACTGAGGAATAATATTATTTTAATGGCCTCCATTTTTTTTCTTTTACATTAGTTTACGTAATGGAGGATGTGTCGTGTTTTAGCAGAAGAGACAACCATTTTGCTTCGTAAAAGGTTTGCCGCTCGCTTATTTATATTCAGTGTATAGCTTCCGGCTGCGCTGTTACATAATTAGGTACTTAGCGTTTTTTTATTAAATACATAGAACACCATATTATGAAAGTAGGAAAGTAGACTTAAGTAATAATACAGGGTGTTGCCATTGCACTATCGAAAGGGGGTCACTCAAGAATTCATTCTAAACATCTTATACTAAACGTATACTTACCTGTATAATTGATATTGTAATGATGCTTACAACTTACAAAACGTTATTCTAATTTCCGTATAATAATTATAGTATAGGTGGTGTGATTATGTGCGTAGCTACAGCTCATTCATCAATCAGCACCTCTGAATGGCGCTGTAATGATATTAAGCTATATTAGACATCAGCGTGTCGGTAGATTTATCCATTTGTACGATGTGTTTGTTCATTGTTGCCTTTGTAATCAATGATTTACTCAGTTGAGCATTCATTTCTCATTAATTTAACTTCTCATAAGCTTAATTGGATACAATTGATGGATGATTAGTGGGACCACACGGATTATAGTATAATAAAAACTCACATTCATTTTCAGTCTGGCTACCTGTAAGAGATTGAATTGTTTATTTTTTATGATTACGCTACAATATTCAGATTCTGTGCGCACCCCATCAGTTAGAGCCGACACGGCGTGATTGCAGCCTGACACCGCGCGGATGAGTGTGTGCATAAAACACGACAGGACTCAAGCCAATAACGGCCCGGATTCCTCTGCGTCACGGCTTATTACCACAACGTTCACGTTAAATTCAGACCGGGAACACAAAAATATCGTGCCCCACGACAAGGATGAATCTCCCGGCCCCAGCCAGCGGTTCTCAACCTTTCCTGTCCTCTTTTATTTTCAACGATTTAAAATGCAGCAATAAAAATCAGAAATAAAATATCAGACGCTCTCTTCTTGCATTCACTCGCAAAATAGACAAAAACTTCACTTAAAGAAATAAGTACTTGCACAAACTGAAACAAGATTGTTTATTCACTTTTCCACTTGTATTTCATTGCATAGACACACTTAATGTTTTTCCTGAGTAATTTATCTGCCTCAGAGCCAATGTTTACGTTCACAGCTGCTCAGTTTGCTTGCATTAATTTGTTTTGTAAACAAACTGCGCTCCGCATTTTTCCTACAAATGTTTACACTTTATACTTAGTCCGTAATTGGGTTGGTCTTTTTATCTTGGAATGATCAAATATAACTGCAGAGAAGGTAAGAACATAATACAGGACAGGACAAGACAATCTCTATATGTCTCTATTATATATTGTGCAAGTACTCAGCTACTCAAAATGCAATTTCGAATAAGCGATAAAAGCAGAGTGTACGAATATTAACGTGACGGGGGCACTCGTTCCGTAGATGACTTGCTAAATTTGTAATGAGTGAATCTGGCTGCGGTAACTAGTTGGCGGGGCGCGTCCCCGGGCGAACATCTGCCGCGCCGCCGTCGCCGCCGCCGCGCTCCGGGACCGCCGAAGGTAATAAAAATTCGGGCACGCACCATGCCACGAATATGCTTTCGTGAAAGTAATCCACCAAGAAATACAACCGGTACCGGCTCCACATTTGTAGCTGGAAAATCTCCATTTCTCTTTGAGTCGTTCGGCGGAGTTCGTTTCAAAGGCCACCAACTCGCGAGGGAGTCGTCTACGGTGACACTCATAAAAATTCGTCGCTCCGAATGTTTCGCTAACGAGGTACTCTGTTCGCGGCGAAATATCGTATCTTTTGGGAAATTTTTATATCGCGCGCCAACTTTTAAAGGCGGGCAGCGAAGTGGCGTATCTGCTCTGTGCATCGCCATTTCGAATCATTGATTAGCTGTTTGTTTAGAAAGGTATTATCAAAGGTTAGGTTTGTATCGTTTAGAATCAGCCAGTTTACGCGATGAATTAACTTAAGTTCATTGTGTTCTGTCTGCCGTAAATTTTCAAAGCTTTAATTAAATAAATGCCTCGAACGTAGTAAAGTTTTCTGTTTTATGGTAAATTGGGGACACATAAAGTCTTTCAAAATATTACTTCCTTTTCATGTTCCCAGAGCATAAACATTAAGTATTTACCAATTTAGTAAAACCCAATGAGAAAATAATATATTTCCATTAACTTATATGGAAGCTCGTCTTTGATCACGGAAATTGGATCGTTTAAGAGCATTTTACTTATTGTTACATAAGCAGGTAACTAAGTATATATTATGTAGGTACATGGAATAAATTATATTACTAGGAATTTTACTCAATTTTTTCGGCCTATATTGATACTTATGTATAGTATTATGCTCACGTAGTCTATTTATAAATACAAAATGAAAAGGAAAAAAGGTTTTTTTTTTTCAAATATTATATTGTATATTAGCTTATGATAAAGCTTTGAGCCGATTAAATGTACTATGTATATTGTATGTAAATATTTATGTGTGCTAAAATAACCGCTTTAGATGTATCAGGGATTCGAGTGGAAGAAGCCCAGGTGCTTACCTTATTCAGGCTAAATAAGCGTTTTCATCGTGATCCACGGGGTTTTTATGTATTTGAAAGCATAGAACAACGTGGGCTCGGGAGCATTCATACTCAATGAATTTGATATAATTGACAAGCAACAGTTCTGCGATCATGTAGAAACGATCGATAATCGATTCGCTACAATTCTCAATTTGATTAATTGCTATCGTTATTTTTACTTCGTGATCACAAACTAGCAAAAATCGCTTTTTAAACGCTCAGTAGCCATGAATAAAGTGGCCGGGACAGCCATTGCTGACTATGTTTACGTATTTATGCGAAGACGCCCGCGGGTCGGCGGTGACGTCATCCGAATTTACTGCAGCATTATACTCATAAATAAACATGGTTAATTAAAATCCCGGCCGTTTTCGGGTTATTGCTGAATTTGTTCAGCGGCAGAGCGGCGCTGAGCAATCTTTTCCTCATTTCGCGTTATTTTTTGCGATGCCCGAATTGGTTAATTATTTGCTCGGTAATAAATTGTGGAGTAAGTATCGCGTCTTGATGATGTTATAAATAAACATCCTGAATTTCCACTTTTAAAGGAAACTTCTTTTCTATGCACTACAAATCTTTACCCATCGCCAGAAATTAAAATTATAATAATAGATATTTATAAGATACTCATGCAAAATTAGAGGTAGTCGGTAACAGGAAGTCCAGAACTCACTATAAACTACCACTGAAAGCCATGCTGCCTAAACGCACTTTTAAAATACTGATATGGTAGGAATATCCAGGATAAAATAGACACACAGTTATCGAAATCCGATCAAGTGTATCGTCGATCGTATTTGCGGATCAATGAATACAAAACGCTTCTTGGAAAACACTTGCATTTCCGTTTCCGGACAGCAGCGGCGTCAGCGAACACTAGTGTGCCCCCCCGCCTTAACTTTTTGCTTTGACGAATAAGTTAGTAAAAATAAAAAAATACTGGCAAGTAAGCAGCGTTACCTATATCGATTTATACGTCCACTTATTCTTCAATGGTGAAATTGAGCTTAACATCTGCTACTTTTGTTTGCTTGAACAGTTTGGTTACATAAATTTAAGGGTTAGTTCAAACCTCACATAAGTACAAATAATAAATTTGCGGGAATTTCCCGAAGGACTAATACTATAAGTATTTTCTTATCTAAGCCTATACTACACTCACAGTCATGTAACGACAAAGTTCCACTCACTAAAATTTGCCACCAAAAGACTTTTTTTTCAAAATTGCATTTAGAGTTTGATTAAGATTTTTATGATTTTAGTCGATAATATTCTGATGCGCTGATTTAGTTATAAACTTTAATATTGCAGACGGCATCATTAAGCTGGTCTTTTCCGTTAGGAGTAATTTGGTGATATTGCCACGAGAACTTTTTCATTGCTCTTATATGCCTAGTTACTATGCAAGGTGTATAGAAAGATAAACACATAACAAAAATCTCTAGCAAGTTTAGTAGATGACATTTAGTAGGCAGATAAAAAACATACCTTTGAATCTAGAATGAATCAAAGTTTGTTAAAAGAACTGGTACTCAGTTCAGTTCTTCAGTCTTCTCAACTTGGTCAGGAGCACTGCATTAAAATTATTGAAGTAATTATGAACTGGTGAAATACTCATTGCTCAAGCCTCGACCTCCATTCTCGTCTCAACAAGAAGAATTACATTCCTTTGCACTGTGATTCACGAAACGAAATGAAAAAAGTAATTTATCACTGCATTAAGAGAACCGCTTTTGGGGTTTTGTTTTATTGTTGGCTTATGGTTTTTTAGCGATACTATACAGGATGTTGCAAAAAGGGTATATCAAGCCGAAACCTACATGTGCAGCATGGTATATGTAAGCCCGAAACTGAAATCAGATTTTCAAAAATTCGCGAAAAAAAATAATATTTTATCTAAAGTATAGGTATAATAAGGAGTTGAAGACGCAAGAATTTTAATAATACATAAGTAATAAACTAATTTCCTATGTTTTAATCAAAACGTTTAATACTTGTTAGTACATCGCGTACACACCAAAATACCACCATACCTACATCACTAGCAGTGAATTTTAACCCTTATGCAACGTACAAATTTACAACAGCATTAAACTGCGCGTTATGTTAAAAACTGTACTGCTACAAATACAAGAGAACAACAGTACAGGGTTGTTTTTTTCTTTCTGAATAGAACAACTGTTGACATACAGTATAACACAATAATGTAATACCTATGGTAAGAGAGTAACAAGAGAGCGTTCGAAGTACGATATCCGAGGACTCGTAGAGGAAATGAAAATGTGAGAAACTCGAACAAATAAAATCGAAATACGCTACTATATGATGCAATACAATATTCTTAACGTACTTTTTAGGGTTCCGTACTTGAAAAATTTGAACCCTTATATAATTAATTTTGTTGTTCGTCTTTCATGTTAACCCGGGAACGCGTGTAGTGAAAATTTATACACTCACGGGCAATGAAAAAGTTCCATTGATAAAATCGCCAAATTAATCCTAAACGGAAAAACTAACTTAATGACGAATATAAAACGATTTAAATGTTTTGTTCCAGTTAACTACTAAATGTTTAAAAAAAACCGGCCAAGTGCGAGTCGGGCTCGCGCACAAAGGGTTCCGTAGCAGCAAAATTACAGTTAAATCAACCTATCTCAAAAACTATAAGAGATACTTTGATCAAACCAAAAATCGTTGAAAGAGTTAATTAGCATGCATCACCTCTATTTTTTTTAGAATTTTATACCCCGTAGTTATAAAAATAGAGGGGGGGGACATACTTTTTACGACTTTGAGAGCTGATATCTCAAAAACCGTTCACTTTAAGAAAAATGTTTTTTAGAAAACTTTATATCATTTTAAAAGACCTTTCCATTGATACCCCACACGGGTATGTACATCGAAAAAAAAAAATTTCATCCCTCAGTTACATGTATGGGGGGCCCCACCCCCAATTCTTTTTTTTACTATTTAGTGTCATATTTTTGTAGCGGTTCATACAACACATATTCCCATCAAATTTCATCACTGTAGTACTTATAGTTTCCGAGTAAATCGGCTGTGACAGACGGACAGACGGACAGACGGACAGACGGACATGACGAAACTATAAGGGTTCCGTTTTTGCCATTTTGGCTATGGAACCCTAAAAATGGGGCCATTTTAGTGTCTGCATTATGTAAGTGGAACTTGTTCTTAGCATAATATAACTATGGTTAAACGTAAATTAATCACAGTTTAGTATAGTGAATTCAGTGCTACAACTACTACAAAAGTAAATGAACATAGCAACCTTTTTCAGTGGAATCAATTTAATACTTTTTCTGATACACGGGAAATGAATTATCAAATAAATATATCTTGAATCTTGAATCTTGAATCTTGAATTTCATAGAGAAAATAAACTTTTTTCTATAATTCTCTCGAAATCTCTCTATATTTATGATGACGACCGAATGACGTAGTGGTTAGCGACCCTGACTACTGAGCCGATGGTCCCGGGTTCGATTCCCGGCTGGGGCAGATATTTGTTTAAACACAGATATTTGTTCTCGGGTCTTGGATGTGCCCGTAAAATGGCAATAGGCCCGTCCCCTATTACATTGGGACTAACATAACACTCTGGCGAAAAGTGGGTGCAGTAATGCACCTCTGCCTACCCCGCAAGGGAGTACATTAGTACAAGGCGTGAGTGCGTGTTTTTTTTATATATATTTTTTATTTATGATGTAAATGAGTTTGAATGCACTTGTGCAGTAAAACTACACTTCTACTGTTATCTATCCGCTTAATAGAATTATACGTATCTTTTAACAAGCAACTACCTAATTCTATTTATTTATTTGATACTTTATTGCACAAATATGAAATATAAGTGTACAAAAGACAAATTGTAAATTTAAGACAGTAAAAACAATAATGGATACGGAGGATCGGTGATCTGTCGAGTTATTTAGGCGGGAGCCGCTGCAGGTCTGTTTGAATCAGCCGAGGCCGGGGCCGACTACATTAAAGTGATTGCTGCAATTAGCGAATGGTGTAATTCTCGTTTTTCAGCTCCCTTCTCCCACCCCTCTGCACCCCCTCGCACCTCCTTCAGGAAATTACTTGAGCCTCTCAGGTCGCGACGACTTTCACCGGATTAAATAAAACGGGGCCTAAACATTCTATTGTGTTGTGTGTTCCACCATCATTGATTCGTTTTTGGATTAAGAAGTGCTGAAAAAGAAGGATGTTCTCATTTTTATATACAGTATACCGTAATTACTATGCAGATGAAACGGTTCTTTTTTTGCTTGACTCAATCGAAAGTGTAATTTTGTTATTTTAAACTTTATTACACATTTTATAGATGGCCCCACTGCTGCCAGTGCTGCCACATATCTAAATGTTATAAAATCGTAATTTTATGGGAATTTATTTTCAAACTCATTGATTATGATGCTTATTTCGCGAACGTTAATTCTAGCCAATTGTCATGATTGGATGTAATCAGCTGCTTTATGCTGCATTCGTTAGCATCTCATTTGAATACCGGTTAAGGCGTGAAAGTTTCGTTCAATCTACATAACTTTATTGGGCAAAAACTAAATTCTTAAAACTTAATTAGGAGTTTCGGGGACTGAACTGTCTTTTGTGTCGCTCTTAATGTTAAAATAGATAGCAGATGGCGGAAAATTCTATTGTTTATTATATTTTCTAGTTGGAAACTTCTCATTTGCATTTTTAGTTACGGCTCAATGCTCCGTAATAGACGGTTAGAACCAATTTAGAAAAAGTTTTATATTTAGACTTTTGTTTACAGAAGATGTAAGTCGTGACCGTTGCGTCATAGGTTCCTGATATCACTCCCGGTTTTGGTAGATACTATAAACTTAATTAGCGCCTGAAACATAAAATCTACAATATATTTTTGATTGTCATTTGTCATAAGCTGCGTACAGACCGGCCAAACGAACGCCAACGAACGGGTTTCGTTGACCTTCGTTGCTGCAATCTGCCCTGTATTATGTATGATAAATATCCATCGTTGGGCGTTCGTTAGGCGTTCATTGGGCTGGTCTGTACCCAGCTTTAGATTGTCAAAACGTCCAGAGAACGGAAGCAATTCAGACGTAACGAAGCGAAATACTACAGTTCGGTGAATGTCCACCTTTTATAAGAACATCCTTGAAGTGGCACAATATCATTTAACACTTGACTGAAGATAGTATAAATCTTTGGAGCGGGCCTTCTATACCGCTTACTATATTATTATACTACTAGCTGTTCACGCGCGCTTCGCTTCGCCTTAAAAAGTTTTACCGGGGGAATTCCGGGATAAAAAAAGTAGCCTATGTTCTTTCCCAGGGTCTAGACCGTATGTATACCAAATTTCATTCAAATCCGTTCAGTAGTTTTGGCGTGGAAGAGTAACAGACAGACAGACACAGTCACCAACTTTCGCATTTTTAATATTAGTTAGGATTCAGTATCATAATCTTCGAATACGCGTCCGCTGGATATAGGCTAAGAAATACTAGAACACCAGTAAGAACAGGTTAATCCGTTGGTCATGCCAAGTTTCCATAATTTTATTTCACTACTAAAATAAAAAAATACTTTTGATTTTAATCACATTATTTTTCACCTTTACAACACAATCATTCAAAAATAGACAAGTACATAGATACTGAAGTCAAACTAATACTCTCTTTACTATTGTCGTGATTAAAAAGTGAAAACGTTTTTCACCCCCTCTCGCCACAATTCACCTGTAATGTAAGACGTATGTCCACCAACCCGCACTTGGCCAGCGTGGTGGACTAGGCCTAAACCCTTTCTTCATTGGAAGGAGACCCGTGCCCCAGCAGTGGGGACGTAATGGGTCGTGATGATGATGATGATGATTTAAGACGTATAAAGAGTTTATTTCGGTGCGCAAATAAAATAAAAACAATACGGCCGTGGATTCATCTCCCCTCCTTAAGTTTCATGGGAGTAGTCTCTATAAGGTATCTTGTTATGTAGTGAAGAACCGTAACTACTATCGCTACGACCTTCATTCATATACAGGGTGATATTATAAAACGGTATAAGTAGTAAGTAAGTAAGCCGAAAAGAGGTGACTTCGGGGGTCATTATAAACAACTTATGTTCAACGACTTTTGAAAATTCGTTGCATATAGAAACTTTGTTGGTCACGTGACTTTTTAATGTAGGGAGTATTTTTTACCCGACTGCCGAAGGAAGGAAGGTAATGTTTTTCGATTGTATGTATGTATGTCTGTTTCTTTGTTCCCTCCTGTAGCCTACACGGCTTGATAGATTTTGATGTTTGATGTATCGTTAGAAGCATATTGATTGCGCGATGGTTATAGCCTATGTAACGTTACATTAAAATGTATACAGCGCCCTCTAGAGGACATAAAGTGATGATCGAAAAAATAATATTTTTATAATATGCATATTTTTGTAATGTGCTAATCTTGATTAGCACATTACAAAAATATGCATATTGTAGGTAAGTATTTAAATCACAAAACCAAAATTATTGAAAAAAAAAGTTCTTAAACTGAAGCCAGACTAATGACATAAAATAAAAACAACTAAAAAGTTACAAATAAAAAAATATAATTATAAACAAACAAAAAACCCGACTGCATGCTAAAAAGATGAAAACAAGTCTCAATGTTAATGGAAAGTATCGCAGGCGGGGACCATCTTGACCGCCACATAAGGTATCTACCTAATGGTCGAAGCTACCTAACTATGTATCTAAGTAACATTCAGCTAAATGGTGAACTCTCTGCTGGTCCCCGCCTGCGATACTTTCCATTAACATTGAGACTTGTTTTCATCTTTTTAGCATGCAGTCGGGTTTTTGTTTGTTTATAATTATTTTCAGGTATTTCCAAAATTCAAAGATTTAAGTTTTTGCTTCCCGAAAATTACAAGTAGGTACCCACCTATTCTGTATTGTATTGTATATGTATACCCTAGTGGCACAACCCGTAAGTGAAACAAACCCTTGCGATTACCCTTATTCTTAAAGGATTTGCGTTTTATGAAGCAATTTGCCTGTGTAGTGCTATAAAATGTTTATTTTACCAGCCTATTTCTTTCTATGTGTAACTGAGGCTAGCAAAGAGTAATATGTGGTGAGAATAGGCGGTATAAAATGTTTTCAGAATTAGTTCCAGCCCGGCGATGTACTCATGCGTAAGGGGCGGTGGATAATATAATTTTATTGTTGTGGAAGAGCTGTTATAAAGTTGGCGTTTTATTGTTGGTTTTAATTAAATTAAGAGTAAACGTGCGCGGCCGAGGTATGGAGCGTTGAGTTATTTATGCTAGAAAGTTGGCGGCTTTTTGTCTTATTCAAATGAAGCTTTGAGATATAGCTGTTTGGTGTAACTTCAGTTGCACAAGGGAACCTGTTTTCGCATGATGAAATGCCTATTCGGGAGATTGTTTTAGTTTTGTTTGTGTGACGGAGTATAGAGTAAGCAGAAGAGATGCATAGATGGATACAGTCTGTCTCAATTCATTTAAAAAAGCGCTTATCTGAATTAATACTCATCTCTTGAAGGAAAGCTTTAAGTGGGTATACCTCCTTAGGAAAACATGTTGTACATTCGTACTTATGGTTAAGGATAGCGTAAATTACTCTGTATACTTTCATAATTAAAGGGTCAAGTACAAAAAACATAAAATCATAAAAGTAGGCAATGTTTTCCTTAACAGTACCCAGGGAAATGTTATTATGCTCGTCGTTTTAATGTGAATGAAAATTTCAATTAGCCTTTTCCTCCTTTGCTTCTTTTTCGAGTCACGAAAATAAATTAATGTCTTTGCTAGACTCGGCTAGCTAATTACTTGTTAACTTATGCCTCACTATAGTTCTTCACAATATAAAACGTAGGTATTTTTTATTTTGTTTTAGGAGTACAAAACTACGTAGCACAAACTACTATACTATAAATGCAAAAGGTATTTTATGGAATTTATACTCATAACTCTATGAATAACGTATGATAACGCAATTGCTAAATTAACAATGAATAAATTGCGCAGCCATAATAATTAAGAGGCAGTCTCTCTAACTAACTCCCACTTAAAAAAGCATCCCATTTCGAAATCTGGCTCTTTTGTTCGGCCAACAATGGGCACCTTTACTCCATGCTGTTGAAAAAAAGGAAACAATGGAAAACAAATTTTTAATGCATTCTGCGAGCGGATCCCGTCACAGGGGGGTCACTCTACAAGACGAAAAACTAAGTATCGGAGCGCTGCGGCGCGAGCTACGACTCTATCTCGTTATATTAAACGTGTCGATTGCTCGACAGCTCTCGTTTGGTCGTTTTGCTTCAGTATAGAGTAATCCTCCGCAGCCGCGGTCCTTGAAGCCCGCGCTCGCTGAATGAAATGAACAACACTGGCCTGCTTTTTGTTACCATTCAGCGTTTCGGTATAATATCAGCCCTGAAAGGTACGTACGCTATTGTTTCTGTTTGGCGGAATGAATTATCGTTGCCGCTAAAAATACCATACACGGCCCGCTATGGCTCAAATGATTTTTGCGGTTTCAACATTGTGGTTTGGATGCGTTTGTTGGGTATGTATACAATTGCTTTTTCTGTCTTAACGTTTATAACCTAGTGGGGCTGGCTGGCGTCCGATAGTCTAGACTTAGCCAGTCACCAAATAATAGCATTTCAGATTACAGCGTAATTATGTGTCTGAGATCAAATATCAATTTTCCTAATTAATGTATACAACCCCGACTAACTATTATAATTATTGACTTACTCTGCCAGAATTTCCCAGAGATAAACATAAAGCGTAATCTGTCGGAAAACTACAAGCAAATTTGCCGAAGTGCAGAATAATTCCAAGCATCTAGATAATCCTGGCTACAAGCAAGGTCGGACGAAAACTTTCACAGATTGGTTTTATGCTGGCGATAATCTGGGGGAGACTTACTTATGCGTTTTGTTCCAGACTGTTTGCGAAAATCACAGACCAGTAAAGAAGAAAGCATTCATTACGTATGGCTACGAATATATTCGGACGTTTGCTGAGTAAAACTTTTATTATTAATCAAGCGAAAGAATTAAATTTAAATGCCCGAAACAGCCTTTTCTCCCCCATTTTGTTATCACATCTTTAGAGACTTCAATTAAAGTTAATCAGCTTACGATAATAATAGACGGCGTTTTAACTCATTATATGAAGATTAAAGGGGAGTGTTTTTACATTTTACAAAGTGACGGTCAAATGGCGTAGTGGTTAGTGGCCCTGACTGCTATGCCGAAGGTCCCGGGTTCGATTCCCGGCTGGGGCAGATATTTGTTTAAAGACAGATATTTGTACTCGGGTCTTGGGTGTTGATATTTATATTTAGTATCTATCTATCTATGTATTTGTGTAGATATATCAGCTGTCCGACACCCATAACACAGGTTCTGCCTAGCTTGGGGTCGGATGGCCGTGTGTGAGATGTCCCCACATATTTATTTATTATTTATAAAGTTTTTAATTGAAAATATTATAATATACTCAAATCTGGTTACATTAAAAGATCAAAGGTTTATTTCAAGATGCTCTAGACAGTTTGTAAATCTAGATACTAACAGAAACCTCAAACCCTCAAATGGGTCTGAACCCGAGAGGGTGACCTGTTTAATTTAGCTGGCAGCGCCAAATCTAGTGAAAACTCAGTGTGTAGCACATCCATTAAACCCAAAAGCGAGACATGAAAGCGGGCTAATAAATGAAATGTTATGAAAGGACAACCGTTGACGCGTGTAGGCTCTAACGAGCAAAGTTGAGACGCGATTGAAATGAAACAGTAGCGTCCGGCGGCGATACGATCGTCCCTCTCTTGACCCTCCGAACTCACATTGAGGCCGCCTGAACCCAACCCTTACTGTTTTCAGTTTGATAAGCGAGGTTAATTAAAACTATGCGTCCTTCCCTCTTCATTTTCTTGTGTGCCCGGCCGCCCTCACTTTGTGTTGCCTGAAATTAAAATAGTTTCACTCCGACATAAATCTGAGTAAATCGTCGCGTCAGTAGAGATTGAGGATCGGCCGCTCATTATTTTGTAGAGAATATTGTCGAGTTCCTCTTTCATGTTGCCTTCGTGTGTCAAGGGGGGTGGGGGGGTCGATAGATATTTGCGAACGTGTTTCGATGACGAAGGGGAAAATTTAAGGGTTGTCGTTGACGCGCTCTTCCGAATGGTAACAACGTTGGATACATGACATTTGCAAACCTTGTATTTTTTGCAATCCCATCAAGTCTCCAGGTTTTCCGATTTTCATTTTATGTATTATTTATTAAAAGTATCATTCAGAAAAAGCATGCAAGCAAAGGCACGCCGTAAAATACGTATTCAAAACTGGGGCGGCGTCCGTAAAGTGGGCAGTTTGTTTGCGTCTTAAAATGCAAAAGAATGCGGCACTCGTATCGCTTGCTTCCGCATGATTACCGTCTGTGGAGGCGGCGAGGTAGGTAGCCGTTGCACGTCGGCAAAGCAAACTCGGGCTACGTGAGTTACATAAACTCGGGGATCAATGGTGCTGAAGCTGGAGACATATTGGTCACGTGCCGAGCCAGCGACGGCTTTTATTCCTGCCTCGTCGCTTTTAATTTTCTGGTGAAGTTAGCCGACGCGTTCGCAAGGATGTTTAGAGTTCCGTGCATGGGACGGGAGGTTTCATACCCCTAGGATAAAGTCATAAAAAATATGTTCTACTTCAGTAGTGGTGGACTATTATTTGGTACTTAACTCTATAGTAAATAGCATGAAACCTACGTAAATTACTCGAGTTAGGTCATGATGTCGTAAACCGTATCGCATGAAGTAAAATGTTTTTTCTCTAGCACTAACAACGGTGAAAAGTGGGTGCAGTAATTCACATCTACCGTACTAGGAAAAAACATTAGTATGAAGTTGTGTTGTAAAAAAAAAGTACGTTTGTTACGTTCATTAAAATATTGCCTACATGTAAATCTACGTGACTGTAACTTCTCTAACTCTTGCTGAAAACCGGACTATTGCAGCGATAATTCAAGTTTGAACAAACGCTTTATTAATGAGAAAATATAACAATAGGGAACCCGACCACTTTCCGGAGTAGGTTCTTAGCCGATCGCGTCCGTTATTAGTTCAGGTGCTATTGTAGTGTTACAGCCGCACCCGACTGATTGAAAATGTTGTACGAGTACGTATAATTATTGAATTCTACCATTCTGCTGTGCTTAGACTTTTCCGTGCCGTGTAGCTGCTTGTTGGTAAAAATTTATTAATAAAATTTTAAAAGTGTTATTTACAATTGGTAGATTTTCCAAAAACCTGAAAAATCTCAGCTAATTATGAAAAATTACAACAGATTTCGAATAGATTTCATTTGGGCCTACGCGCTTTTGTCCATACGTCCCTCTTTTTCTTGCATAGGTTAAACTTTAAAGAGAGAGCACCCGAAGATATGCAGATATAGACATGTTAAATGTATCATATTATATGTATATTTGTATACATTAATATATTATTATTATCTTTTCACATTGTTCTGTTTTCTGGTTCACGAGTTATACAATTTACTCCAGAAGCCATAATAATAAATTGAACCCTGAAATTCAGTCATTTCTGTACTGAAAATACACGGTTGGATGATTCCAACTTGTCGAACAAGGATCCATAACTTTACTAAGCCTCAAATTAGCAAACATAAGAAGTTTTCAATAAATAGTGGTTAAACTTTACTTTTAATTAAATTCGTAAAGGCGCCCGAGTTGCTGGCGTAATCCTTATTAGTAAACTTGTGGGATAATGAATGGTTACACCGTGTAATACAATCTACGTTCAGAACTTTCGGAACGGCGCTGTCGGTTTAATGGCGTTTGTTATACATATAATGAATATTCGCAGTTATATTTTAGTAATTATACTACGATGCCATTTGGGAGAGGCCTATTTTTACTTTTAATGTGTCCAGCTCAGCAGCATGGTGTTGCAAAAGTGAGCAATTTATAACATTTGGTTATTCACTTTCCAACTGTCACATTTTTTTAAAGTCGTAGTACTAAACTTGTTTACAATGGTCCCCTTAATCACCCCCTTTTTGCTTACGGCTACATTACATGGTTATACAATCTGTCAAAAAACCTCATAATCATTGAGTTACAGTTTATACAGCTTTCGTTGTTAAAACTGTTTTAATATCCTGTATCAGCTAGATGTAAAAAGATTCAGCTTTGGCGAAATTCACGATTTTTCAGACGATATTTATAATCCGTGATGGTGAGCAATATTGTGTTGCTCTCCTCTTTCAAATCATTTGCTAGTATTGTTACTTTTTATATACTAACCTACCTCTACTATAAACTGGATCTGATACAAAAATTCGCTGTTTTATTTGATACTAGCTGTTCCCGCGAGCTTCAATTCGCCTTAAAAAGTTTTCCCGTGGGAATTCCGGGATAAAAAGTAGCCTACGTTCTTTCTCAGAGTCTAGACCATATGTAGACCAAATTTCATTCAAATCCGTTCAGTAGTTTTGGCGTGAAAGAGTTACAGACAGACAGACACAGTTACTTTCGCATTTATAATATTAGTTAGGATTCTATATTTTGTTCGATAAGGTTACAGTTTACCTAAGTGTAGGTATGGAAGTTTCGAGACTGTCCGTAAACTAGATAATTAGATTTATTATCCTATGGATGTGCAAGAACTACCGCTACCAACCCTTGTTGTTTTACTTAGCCAGCGCCAGTCAGGCACTGTAGGTTGACCAGAAACTAAATGTATTTCCACAAAAGTTAAGACAGCTTATTAATGTTCAGAAAATATATATTATTTAATGTTTTCATGTAAATAAGGTAAAAAATACACAGTTGTAGAGATTCGGTATATGTAGAGGTATAAAAGAAACTGCCTGTGTCCGATCCAAGCATCAGTGTGACTATCTTTACTAAGTTTAGCTAGATTACATAGAGGTTTTTTCTAGTTATTTAAAAAAAGAACATCAGTGCGCGAAACACCCAGTATATTTTTATCCGATATTGTTTTCTCAAAAAAAAAAAAGATCCCGATGAATTGAGAACCTCCTCCTTTTTTTGAAGTCGGTTAATCAAAACACATGACAAGCCTCACTGCCTCGGTTGTACCATCAAACTTGTCCAGGATTAGCCCTTCGAAGTTTAAATTAACTTGTTAGGTTGGGTCCGGCGACCCCCTGGACGTGTGTCTCTTATACTATCGTCGCATACAAATTGGTTCAGCCCAAAGTCGCCAACGCCGCGCGAATATTTACATAATGAGTTTTAGTTTCATTAGTTTAGGATCTTAGTGTGGGGAATAGCGACAGGTAGTGTAAACAGCTCTGGGATTTGCTAAATCGATTTGTACTTTGTAGGTAAATTTGTAAGAATTAGAATTAAACGTGACGCTTAAAAAAGATATATTTATTGGTCTTTTGTAAGGGCATTTACACTGAATTTAAATACTTTCCTGTTTCCAGATATTTAATTCATATACATAGGAATATGCTTAGAGCATTCCGATTCAGAAAGGGGTGAGGGGGGGTAAGTAGCTTTGTGAATTCATTTTAGCTGAGAAGTGAACCGTTAACTAATACGGCACTTATTTCTTATTCCGCACTCACTCCTTTATTGAGCTCTATAAGAGCTTTTTATCGGTGATAAGTTGATAACTATTGCTTTTTGCACTGAGACATTTTCATTGGTCTAAGGTAGTGTTTCGTTTTACGAATGAAAAGTAGCTTGGAAATTATTTACGTTCGTAATTTTACAAGCTGTGCTGCGCAAGCGCTTGCTGCTGTTATTATGTAATAATCATAGTTTTAAAAAAAACTATACTCATTAATTTTTTTCACTATAGGTGGGAACCTATTAATGGCATTTCCGTGTTTTGTAGAATGTTATAATTATGTTACCATATAAGCTTATATTTGCCTTAAAAGGTTTGTCCCTACAGGAGTCTTCTCCCTTCCCTTTCCCTCTCTCTCTTCATGATATTTACTACTTAAATTTCTCCGTCCTTTCCCTAAACATGATATTGTTAGTGTTCATACCGTCTCTGCCGTGCCTGTTTTTTATCACCGGTTTTAAAATGTTAAGGGCCTTTCAAAACCTAATGAGAGATGATTGGGTGTTTTAAAATTAACCATGTGTTATCTACCGTGATAAACACCAATAACATCTGGTTTTAACTTTTTGAAGTCTAGTACTACACTGGTAATGGTAAGTAAAATTATACGTTACATGTTAGATGACGTAATTAATGAGGTCCATAGTTGATTTTTCCTGTTGTAGGATTACATTAAATAATCCTGGAAACTGAGACAAATGAGAAAAACAGCTAGTTTAATTTTATTATTTGCCTACAAAAAGGAACAAAAAACTTCATAACGATGTAGGAAGGGTTAAAGAAGAAATCTGCATTTCTAAACTTGCAGTTCTATTTTATGCCAAAGAGATTTCTGATTAGAGTTTACTTTTAATTCTCGCGTGTCCCAGCTCCATAAACAAAACATGTAGTAGAAAGTAGACGAAGAATTGTAAACATTTAATTATACAGCGCTGCAGCGCCTTATATCGTCTTATCGGGGCATTGCCGACTTAATGGGTATGGCAATAGAACACAGCTTTATAGAATAAGGAAATTTCTTACAGTGCTGGCGCTAATCCTTCTATGTTACTATTTTGTAATGAACTTGAGCAGCCATTAGTGACCTGAGAAGTAATTTAACCAGGAAAAGGGTAGATACTTTAATAGTTTAAGGTGCCTCCACACGAACTACATCGGTGACCGATTTTTTGCAAGAGGAAAATCGATCAGTAACAATAATAATAATGTCCTCCTAGCCGAATTTCGGCTACGGCGGCCAATCTCAATTGAGATCAGCCATCTACGCAGGAGTAGATTATAGTGCCCAAGTGTGTGCGCAGTACACAGGAGCACTCTCTGTTCCATCACTCTCATAACCCAATGGGACGGATTGACCGACACGACTGGAGAGAGCTAGGCGCAGGACCGACTGCTTTACATGCCCATCCGACAGCATGGATCGTTTCACTGTTTCGGACAACAGGTGATCAGCCTTCTATGTCCTAACCAAACTTAGAACCACAATTTAGAAACACAAATTGATGGTCGTTACGATCAGTAACAGTAGGTATGTAAATCAGAAGAAAGAATAATAGGCTCGGTTATCAGTCCTGCTGAGACCCTTATGGGCCAGTTTATAACAAGCTAAGATTGACCTACGCTGTCAGCAAGTGTTATTCGTTAATTTTTATTTTTAAGTCGCTTCGTTAGTATTCCGCACTTCTGGTTAAAGAGGATTAATTAATATTAATAAATAATTTAAATATTTACCCGAGCTTTATTCGAGCTTCTAGCGAAAACTTTTAAGGAGATATCGATATATTTAACTAGAAATCAAGGCCGGTTAGGTGTATTGAAAATCGAATGGTCTGTATCAAACAAAATAAAAAATATACAGGGTGGAATTTCATCCATGAACTTTCTGTGTATCTGTCTAACTAATCTAATATGAAGAAAAATACTTACACAGAGTGTTATACTGCATGTGCCGCATGTTATATCTAAGCCCGAATCTGAAATCAAAATTTCAAAATTCACGAAAAAAAGGCTTCGGCTTTACCCTTTTTGCAACACCCTGTATATGTTTTACAAAATTAATTTTATGATATACTTGCTTACAATCGCTCATATACCTATTCAGAAAAAGTTCCAGTGACATGACAAGGCAATGGTGACCGGTGGAACTTTTTCATTGCGCGTGAGCAGGTTTCTAATTTCACGGAACCCCAAAAGCGTAAAGTAGCAGAACATTACCAGCAGCAGTAACTAATCGTTCCATTATCACCCATTAAGATCAAATCGCCTGGCAATATAATTACTTGTAATAACACACCGCAGAAAGAAAGGAAACCCGCTCTCCGGAAGGAAAAGGGTAATAATTTCTACACAAAAACTATCGTTGCCCAAGCTTGAGGCTATAAAAGCCCTTTCTTAATGATAAGACAGATAATAAAAGGTTTATTGAACCAAAAATATGAACGGCTTCTGTTTCAGGGGGTTATAGAAACGCACATAATTTTGTTAAAAATATAGTTATATTTTTCAGCTCAATTAAAAGAGTAAGTCATTATTTTATTACCTCTATATCTGCCGAAAAGTGATTATAGTAAGTATTAGTTATATGAGGAAGCCTGAGGGTATCATTGCAAGATATTATTATATATTTTTGGGTGTTGAAACTTTTGCGATGTGAAATTCGAATTGAAGATGCCATTTTCCGGTTTTTAAGGTTCGACTTGTTTGATAATAATGGTTAATAATATAATGAACCATTTTTGTACCTACTTAAAATCCACAAAACACACTCCTTTCTTTTAATAGCATCTCTCTTCGATTGTTTCAAAAAATATTACTTACCCAGGACACTGATGAAATACGACGCAAGTGTAAAGTCACCGAAAGGGAGCGAGAAGGCTGTGTGTGCTTTCAGCCTCTTAGGCGACGTGAGAGATGGCTTTCAATATGAAATTGAATTCCGCGGTTCATTGATTTTCAATTTGTGAAAGCGTACTCCGACCATTTACCATAGATACTTTGGGAGTTCCGGCCATTGTAAATCTTTATACTCTCCACTAGCTTTAGTCTGCCTTAAATCTTTATTATTTGGAGGTAGGTTGGAGGGTGTATTTTTTACTGTATGGATACACGGGTTGTATTTTTGTTGGAATACAGTTACTTTTAAAAAATCTGTAAGGATTGCTCCTCAAACTAGTAAAAAAAAATGTTTTGGCCAACGTCTTCACTAAAACTACACCAAGAAAAGACATCCAACCCGAAGAGATAATATAGTTTTAGTTCCTAGAACCCTCACTAATATATGTAGATCAACAAAAGCAAACCCAACCTTTCAAGTTCACTTGGTAAAACATTGAGCCTACACCACAAACAAGAATCTATTTAACTTATCAATAATAACCTTAGGTACATTTCAAAGAAAATCGAATAGCCATTTTCCCTGGAGCATTTTTGCGGAAAAGGGGATGTGTGCTTTCCATGATTTATATCCCAAATAGAGGTGTGACCGCACTGCCACGCCCACGGGGGGAGAGCGGGGACCTACGCACTACCGATCAAACACAGGTGCCTAGGTACTAAGATAAAAAAATATTATAAAACAACTATTACAGGATTTGGGGTACATACATAATTATCAAGAAGTCTAGATGTTCAGTTTCCTCATAATGTTTTCCTTCACCGTAAGAGCACGAGGTATTTTGGTATAATTGGAGGTACTTAAATGGCTTATTTCTAAATAAATCATAGGTAGGTACATGGCCAGGTTCGAACTCAGGAACTCACGAATGAAATTCGAGATCTTATCCATTACACCGCCACAGCTCGATCTTAAATTCTTTTATCAATAAATCGTACTAATCGCATTTTTTTATCCAACTTAATAAAATAACCATCATCTCAGCATCAATAATATCCTTCAATGTTAATGACTGAGAAACTTAACTTTTAACTGAGTAGTCCGTTTACTAAAATCTTTTTTTTACAAGTACATTACAAAAACGCTTCTCGCCTATGATCGTGGCTCCCGCCTCGGCTCTCCTATATGAAGCTGGCCGCTGCCTGCCTGTAGGCGATAAGCGCGGGTAGTACGCTCCACTAAAAAAGAAAATAAACAAACGGACATCCTTTTCATCTATACGTATTTATACTCCTCTGCCATGATCTTAACAGGTTGCGGCGGGATTTTTACGATATTTAGCGAAGGTTAGATGGAGTTCAGTAGTTCATGGAACGAAACGACAATGACAGCTTTGCTTCTTAGATCCTATACAACTGAGTTTAAATGGACCAAAAACTAATGTAATCCTGTCAGGAGGTGTAACAAATCGTAAGGTCATTCTATAAGGTAAGTATAATAATTGTGTTGGATATGTTGATTTTTACATACCTATCATGTGGGGTTTAATATTTTTTTGCGAACTTTCCCAAGAACAAGAGTTACCTACTTAGAATGACTATAATGTTAACTTATGGGATATCATGTATGTTCAAATTAATACACCCTGGTTAATATTATTATGTACGTGAACATTTCAGTGGATGATGTGTGCCTAGGTTACAATTAGTGCAATAAATTATAAAAAACCGACTTCAAAAAACCACTAAAATGTAAGAAATAATTTAAGGTTTACAAAAATTCTACTCGTATGAGACAGTACAAATATACCTAAGCAGGAACTGTTCTTTTTTGATGTTGGTGCGGTGGCAAAGTAATCTGAAGAAATATGGCACCAACTTCAAAAAAGAACAGTTCCTGCTTAGGTATATTTGTACTGTCTCATACGAGTAGAATTTGTGTAAACCTTAAATTATTTCTTACATTTTAGTGGTTTTTTGAAGTCGGTTTTTTAATTTTTTTAATTATTATTTTATTTAATAGTTTTTAGTTTATTTGTAATAATTTTCAATCAAAAGTAAGGTGCAAATGATACCAAAATGTCCTACTAATCAATACGAATCATTCAAGCCTAAACACGAAGTAGTTGCTATATACCGTTGAGGAGTTCCCCTGACTGCCTTCCGTTTCCATCATCAGATCAGCTCAAGGTCACCATCATATTTTTTTGTTATTAGAACTATATTTACGTTCTTAATTTCATTAGAATCGGTTAATATGTGCCCAAAATTGAAATTCATACCCTGTTTTTACCCCTTTACCCACCCTTGGGGGTGAGATAAAATTCTGAAAAAAAAATGGGACCACCTGGAAGCTCAACCCAATACAACAAAAAAAGAATTTTCAAAATCGGTTGATAAACGGCGGAGTAATCGGTGAACATACATAAAAAAAAATATAAAAAAAAAAAAAAAAGATCCCGACGAATTGAGAACCTCCTCCTTTTTTTGAAGTCGGTTAAAAAGGTCATTTGGTCGATACAGTTTGCTGACATCGTACACAATTATCTTTGTGGACATCACATCACTTATTTCAGTATTGGCAACAATATTGCGTAGGTAGTCACGACAGAGAGCTATGGCAGGGTTTGATGGGCTATTCTATAAAACAGGATAATCAGTTATTTAATTTATTACATTAATTTTGTAAACAATATTTGATTCGTGGTGGGGTCTTTCAGACAAACGGCTCGACTTCAAATCAGTGGACCAATCCAACCGTAGCGTAGGGTACATTTCAGCATTAAATACGTAATAACCGATAGGACACACTGGTTGAAGATCTTTGCCTTCAGTGTTTGTGGTATGGCCGAAAAAAACATGTGATGTAGCATTCAGCTTGAGTCTTGTGGTTTCCTTGTCGAAGTTGTTTGTATGGAACTGTAGTAAGATGGTACAATAATAAAGTGTTTTTTTCAAAATGAGTCATCATGTCTATAAGAAATCACTTTTCCTGTAGATACAGTTATATGTTTATAATCTACGTATCTCATTCACTAGATCCTCGTAGCGGACAGCCAGGGGAAAATATCGAATGAGTTAGTTGAGTTCCCAGTGGATGCGGTATTTATGATCGCACAGGCCCCACGGTCCCCGGCTCTGGAGGGTCACTTTAGCTTAACGAAAAATGAATAACGCAATCAATAAGTTTAATGCAACGAGGTAACGTCGTGGTTAGCGCAACAGCGCTCCAAAATTTAGTTTTTCGTAAGGTAGTGTGAACCCCCTGGTTTGCGGGTAGTTATACTCAATTAGTTGCTTTAACAAGATGGCCGACGGAATGAAATGAGTTTTCGTAGATAATAAATAACCTTTTTATATGTAGCTACCTACAGAACAAAACGATGTAGCAGTTATTATACTACTTATAAGTACCTAATTATTGCTTTATTGTGAAAGTAGGTACCTACCTAAACGCATTATTGTTATTGATATCTTCCTGAAATATAACAGAACATGCACAATAATGCGAGACCATGCAATCTATAAATATAAATAAATAAATAAATATGTGGGGACATCTCACACACGGCCATCCGACCCCAAGCTAGGCAGAACCTGTGTTATGGGTGTCGGAAAGCTGATATATCTACACAAATACATAGATAGATAAATACTAAATATAAATATCAACACCCAAGACCCGAGTACAAATATCTGTCTTTAAACAAATATCTGCCCCAGCCGGGAATCGAACCCGGGACCTTCGGCATAGCAGTCAGGGCCACTAACCACTACGCCATTCGACCGTCTATGTACACTATTATTTTAGTAAGTAATGAATTATCTACATCTACTTAAAAATAAAATAAATGTTAAATAACGTTTACTAACAATACAAAAGTGACAGTTAAACAACTTACGGTCCCGGCTTTCTGTGCTACTCATTATAAATTTAAACTGAATTTTGAATATGGCTACTTTGCTCTACAAAGTTAGTGATAGTCATAAAGTTTCAAGAGTCCTTAATTAATGAAGGGCCTCCTTTCCTTTATACATTTCCCCGAAGGAGTTAGCCGCAGAGAGTTAAAAAAATAGTGATAAATACGTACGTCATACCTATGAAATTACTGGCTACTTTGTAAGACGAAAAAATTATGGTTACTAGAAAGTAGTTCTATACAAAACTTGCTACAAACTTTCGGTAGCAGTTGGCAAGACTGCATATATTATGTAAACATACGATATATATAAATATAAAATAACATTTAAGTAAATTTTCACGACAGACTGTGTTTAATATAAAGTTAAATCATTCTGAATTTTATTTAATAGGTACCTACTAGGCTTTGCATCGTAGCAAATAATATATAATATCAAAATGTCATACAATTTATCTCACGTTACTTACGGCGAACGATCAATACACGAGATCCGCAGTGTGTGGTATTTCTTATCTAATTTCTTTTTCCAATAATACCCACATCGGTTTGTTAGACTCGCAAGCCAAACACGTCCACATTATTCGCTTAATTTAAGTTATTTAAGTCGTATTCCAGTTGGAAACAAACTTGGAAACTTAAGACCCCGGATGTTCTTACAGTTGAACATGGAATTGTCTAAAATTTGCCCGTTCCTAAGACTGCACTTCTTCTACACACTAAATGGGGTTTCTTAGAATAGAAACTTTCTTAAGTTTCGTCTTAGGGGTAGGTTGAGCATTCATCTAAACTTGGACACCTGAAGGGGCCGTACAGGTGCATACTCTAGAAACCACTTCAATTACCGCTTTTTAGCATTGTGCGGATTTTTTGCAGAGTATTTGTGATGAATTTCATAACCCGTTAGTCACAAAATATTAAAAATGAAATAGGCAAATGTCTTGGAACATACGGAATAAATAAAGAAGTACCTACACAGGAACACTCGTATCGATATTTTAATGTTAGAACAGTTTGAGTCCCTAGAGAGTCGAGAGTCACTGCACGGTATTTTTGTATCATCAAAAAGAGACGGTAAAGTTTCATGAGTAGGGCGACTTAAATGTTTAATGCATATGTCTGATGCTGGAGAAGGCAAGGGCTACACGTTTGAAACTACAGGCGAAGTCTTTGTCGTGACGCTGCGACACTGAAATAATGATGTTGTTGCGCATGAAAAGAATTTCAACGAGGTATGTTCACCTACTTCTGAAATGTTGTTTACTAATTTTAAATCGTTTCCTACTAAAACTGCGCATGGTGCCCTCCAGATCGCTGATAATGATTTTACAGAGTCTTGCCGAAAGGGTAAGTATTCATTCAGGGGTTTATTTATTAAACCACTTTTGTTATACGGCTATTTAATAGAAAATTCGAGAATTATCTTTTTGCTGCCACGTGACTTCTCACTATGGGGAGTAGATTTTTTAAAACGTACCTAAATCCTTTCAGCTTGCTTTACTACTTTTGCAACCCACAAATATGAAGATGGTCGATGTCAAAGTGAGTGGAACTCTTTTGGGTGCGAGACCTATATCCAGCGGATGATTGCCGTCTGGTTATGGTCTTATGGATGACAATTATTTACTTAATTATATATGCATGCACACAAGTGTGTAGGGACACAGGAGATACAATGCATGTATTCTAAGCACCCATTCTTGTATGTTTATTGCAACTGTCGCCCGACAACAGCGCCGGACAGGCTCGGTTGTATTGTACTACGGAACTCCAATATAGTAAGAAGTGGCTAGGCTGGCTGAGCTGAATTTAAGGGGATATGTACAAAGGTTCCACTCGAGAGAGCCACGTACAGGTGCTTCGCCCCCCTCTCTGAATAGAATAGAATAGTAAAGTAAAAAAGTAAAGTAAAGTAAAAATGTTTATTTCCTTTAAAATATACAAGAGATGGTGATGTACTGACCCCCACACTAGGCAATGCCTTAGCTTAAGGCTTGACGGAATTTAATAAGACGTAGATTCTCGTAAAGGCACAGACAAAGACGAATTCTTAAATTCAACCACAAAAACTCGGATAGTATTTAACAGAAGTTTAGCACCGTCAAACCCCTAATAAAACTTTCCAATTTTGTTTTAAACATTTGTTAATCAACGTTTAAAGGTGTTTGCTGTAAAACAGATAAAATCAAGCTTACAAAATAAAATCATCACGGTTTTCAACATCGCCATACAACATACAACTGAAAGCATTCAATCTTTATATTCGATAGATTAAAAAAAACTGGTTGGGTGTGGGTAGTCTCCCAAACCCAGTGTTCGCCGCAATCGTTGCATTCCTCCTGCGAATTTCTCCGAGCTTACTGCAAGTACTGCAATTTTCTCGCTAGTAATTTTCACTTGTGGACGCTATCTGCAGCCATTCAGGAGCGTTGAGATTATCAAATTTGAAAATAGAACACTGAAAAGAGTTTTAGTTTCGTAAATGTTGCTGGCCACTTGCTTTTTAGTTCTTTATCCTTACGCGGTGTTAGGGAGCTAGATAATTTTGTTCAATTATACAATATGACTATTTATTTGGTGCAGTGTTCTTGAGAACATAATATTAAGAAATGAATAATATATTTCCATCTCTTCTTAGATTTTTATTATGTATAGTAACTAATTTATAGTAACTGCTGAAATAATGAAATGCTAGTTATTAGCAATTATTAATGCTTATAGGTAGCAGCTAATACTATTAGCAGTTCTATTAATTCCAAAAATAATTTTAATTAAACAAAATCAAGGCCAACAAAACGATATCACTATGAAAGTACTAGGCTATCATGACACCAATAGATACAGCACCGAAACGTTTCCCATTTCATTATAATATAACGCAGCGGCTTGGGTCGCGCAATAATCGTTGAATCGTATTACCGTAACGACTGTCCACTGTAACAGCTGCTCCAAACAACTTCATATAACAGCCCGCACTAAAAGATAAAACTTAGGGAGAAGTATGTTCGTTTCGTACCTATGCCGTCATGTCACTTTATGAATTAAGATAAAAGGGGCCTGCCCACATGACGTCGCGTAGGTATCGATAAACTAATTTATGCGCGTTCCACCAATCACAGCGCCGTATTTATGGCGAATCGCGATATAGTGACGGTTATATCTACGTTACCATATGCAGCTGGGCAGTCAGAAACGTACGCAAATTTTACTAGAAAATCCTTCACTACGATTACAAACCTTTAGCTATAGCTAGTGTTTGTCACTGACTCGCTAAAAGTATGTATGGAAAGATGAAACCTATAATAGGTTACATAAATTAAAATTAATAAATTAAGTTTAACCGTCATATTAATGTAATTTGGCTAGCATGTGCCACCTATAATTAAGTATTTAAGAAACGCAAGCTGTGTCTGCAACTAGTAGAGTATAATCTTAAGTTCTTTTAATTGTCTAAAGATACATTTATCGTAGATTATGTTCAGTTTTGTAGACCAAATACAAAAAAAAATAACCTACTAAGTTTTATCTGATGATTGTCAGAAAATCAAATACTATATTTTTAGACTTCACATACAGGGTGTCACATCCTTCGTCCCTTTAAAAAAATATATTCCACCCTTTTTCAGTGTTCTTAGGTAGCTACAAACTTGTGTCTTTCTAGGCAATAACAACAGAGTGTTACGTTTTCGGAATTAAGGTGTGTTTAATGAAAAGAAGGCTCTTGTGGGTGGAATTGTCACTAGATACTACAAATATAGAGCTGTTTCTGTTTCGTTTTGCGGCATGCGATGTTTGTTATTATGGAAGTAGTTCATGTTGTAGGTATGTATGTAAGTTTGTACACTTTACTTTCACCGTTTTCATACTTGGTATATTATTATTTGATTCAAGTCATATGTTTGCTCAATTTATTAAACTTTACTTACAATATCACAGGAATACATAACTCACCTTCTGAAAAATTAACTAATTTTGATATTATTCTGACGATTACGTATTTTTCATTGTCTATGGATTGTCCGTAATTCAATGCGGATACGTAGGTACAATAAAGTTTCGAAAAACAAAAGTAAATAAATATGTTTTATGTTTTGCATTGTAAAACACGTGAAACAATAAACATTGTTATCAAAAATTATTATTTTTTATTATATGCATTATAAATGGTTAAATGCATTATAATAATTATTTTTAAAAAGGAACCTTTGTCCGGCATCCGACGCCATTATTGGTTTGATACAAAATAATTATTTTGAAAAAGGAATTTTTCTCCGGCTTCCGCCGCCATCTTGTGTGTCATCAGTTGTTTGCGAGTCTTGATAAACTTAAACAAACTAAACTATCAAATACATGTTAAATCATCATTATAACCTATATTAATTTGAAGTCCCATAATAATGTGTATGTGATTGATCATCAAGATTTCTTTGGATTTGTTTTGGGAGCGTGCTACTGCTACGTCGTCGTGCCAGCCTGGATAACTCAAGGTATATATATTTCATAGTTTTCAAACACTACATACCTATAGGTATTATACAAAGTATCATAAGTGTCCAAGGAAGTGTTATTTTTCGAAAACTTGTTATTTTCAAAGTGTAGTTTGGTGGTTTACTACTTTAATACATTAAATAACTATAGGAAAGCTGAGAGTGTATACAGTGAATTTATACCTACAGTGTTACACAGAATATTTAATAACTAGAACGTGTGCATATCGGGGCTGCCGACATAAACCGCTTTTAAGCGCTTCAAGCTGAAACTACATAAAGATTTAATTTTAACTGTAAACGTTCCACTTTTTATGATCCACCGTTTTCGTTTCAACAGATGCTTCGATTTTAAAGCGTACTATAAAACGATTATAACAAAGTGGGGTTTAATCACGGTACCTTCTTCATAATATTATTATAATATTTCGACTAGCGTCTACTCTGTTAAACAAGGACTGTCGGAATTCTAATCAGGCTCTCTGCATGACCGCATTCAAATGTCTACTAGACTCCTCAGTGTACTATGAAATAGCTCTTAAATATGAAGCATTTGATATTGCAGCATAAACGGCCAGTATTATAGCAGATTTTCAAATAAGGAACGGCTGCGTGTAGCCCGCGTACGATCGAATTACCTTTCAAAACTGACAGCTTAGTTCTAATTTCAAACGGGCGACGCTGCTTTAAATTCTTAATGGCCAGTGTGCCGAAGTGCATTGTTTGGAGCAAGCTGTGTGGCAAACAATAATTCAGATTTAGCATTAACAACATTTGCTTTGTTAAGCAGTATCGTTACAGGCGGTATACAATGGCCGTGCGGGCTACTGTTTTGAGGCACGGTACACTGCGCGTAAACATGAGTGCAACGTTGCAAACTTCCTTGCAAACAATATTTGTGAGATATATGCATGTGGGCTGGTTACATACATTAAAACCGCGTTAATGTTATAAAGGAGTTGATTCAGCAAGCAATTTCTGTTTCAAATTAGTTTTCCTGGTCGTAGCGCCATAAAAATATGTGCGATACTTGTCCAAGTATAAGTTGTCGTTATGCAGTACGGAGTATAAATAGCAATTAGTATAAATAACACAATTTACAGGGTGTAAATACGAAAACAAAAACAAAATAAAAGAATTAAGTACCAATTTTAGCAACAAACGTGTATTATAAATAGTCTACGAGTATCGAGGGCTGTATCTTTAGCCCTTTCTTGACAACCCGGAAACAATGTCGAGAAACAAAACACTAATAATTAATGTTGTTGCTACAATAACATCAATTTTGGAAACCGCCAAAATTGCTTCCTTTGTTTACGAGTGCCATTCGTTTCATCACTGAAAAGCAACACTCATTTCGTTTCTAACCCTCAAGTGGAATCTCCAATGTGCTCCAGCGAAATCAGCACTTAACGTTTTCACAAAAGAAGATTAATTTTTGGTGCTCCCTAATTATGTTCGCTTTTTAGGGTTGAATGGGGAACGCTGAGTGTAAATTGACTGTTAATGAAAATAGCGGGATGATGTTTATTAATGAGATTGATAGGAAAAACTTCGCTGCGCTGAATTTTTATCAGCCTCCCCGACGTGACATTTCAATACGATTTTTATTCAAAAGCTTTTTAGCCGGGTATTGTGTATAAACTCGCGTTTTTATTGCACAAAGGGTAGAAACGCCAAACGAACTCGTACGTACGTGCGCGATAAATAAAAGAATTTATTAATATCTGAACTACAGCCTCCTGGGGGGTGCTTCTCTTGTTTGTGAGGGTACACGTTTTAGAAGAATACCTATAAATGGAGGAAAAAAAACTTGTAGTGCGTAACCAAACATACCTACTGATTCTGATAAAACTACCATTACATTCTGATAAGTCGTTCTCGAAATAAGCCAAATAACAAATAACGGATGTTTAGCTTGATAGTGAGGTGAGATGAAGTTTGTTTTTTCTTTAAATAAAAAACTGACATAATAATAAGTACTTATAGTTTTTCGATAAACTGTGCCTCCTAACCTTGTATTTTTGTAAGATCTAGAATATCTAGATCTATCAGATTTAGTTATGTCTAGTTAAACTAAACAACGGGTCATCATTTAAACGTTGGCAGACATAATCTATATTCACAGCAGCTTTCGTCACAGCCAGTAGAAGTACAATTACATAGATATTACCCCGCCCCGCCCCCGCCCCCGCCCCCGCCCCGTCAAGGCAAGGGTAAGCGGTGACGAACGCGAGAACAAATTGAAAAGCAATGAACCACGGAATTCAATTTCATATTGAAAGCCATTCATCTTTGGCGGCGCGCAGCGTTCGGAGGCGCACAGTGGGTCGCAGACGAAAGCGGGTGGACTTAGAGGTATATTTATTTTTTAATTTTTTTTTATTTATTTATTTAATGAAACATAAAATACATTTTGGTTACAAATGAATAGTGCGTCAGAAACCTGTTATGGTTTATATGCGCACTATGGTTCCTCGACTGAAATACATACATAAATATAGTGCTACAATCAATAGGTAGGTACAATTAATTTCAGTTTTATCTTGCGAACAAAAGTTACTAGACATAAAAAACTTATTAATATTACGTGGGTACATGCAAAATCTTTATTTCTCTGGTCATTGCGAGGTGAGCAAAGCATTGGTATGCGTACAGTTGCTATCTATCTTTTATTATACAATAAAGGCTCACAAAGAGATATGATAAAAGTAACTCAACAAGTTAACCAAGATACAGGATGATACATTTTTAGCATGTAAAACAATGTTTAATCTTATAAGATATGTATGTTTAATGTTTTATTGATGAGAAAAAAGTTTTTTTAAAGTTTCTTTTAAGTTTATGTTGTTAATCCCATTTCTTACATCAGTTGGAATTTGATTAATTAATTTTGGTATTAAATATTTTGTTGTGCGTTTCCCATAGAAGTTCGTAATTGGTGGTAATATAAGTTTTTTATTTGTTATTTTTCTAGTTGAGATGGGATGGGACACTGTTTGTTGGAGATCCAAGTTGAAGAAGTTCTCTTTAAGCAGGGCATAGTGTACATTACTATGCACTAGTAAAACTTTACAATGTTGAAATAAACCTTCAGTATCATCTTTGAATTGTTCTTTGAATAAAAAGGGGACTTACGCTGAGTTGCAGAAAGGAACTTTAAGCTAATAATGACCTTAAATGTATACCTGCCTTGCTTTGACAGTATACGGACAGAAAGAGACAGACATAGATTTAATGCCGACATTAGCTTAAAGTGCCTTTCTGCAACTCAGCGTTATACTGTTTTACAGTTTTCATCTAGATTGGATAAATTAAGATAAATGGCAGCATATATTATGTTAGATAGAGCTATTATTGCTAAAGCTCAAATTTTTACTGTATCAAAAAAAAAAGCTACATTTGATGACTATTCTTATAGTTTGTTGTTTTGGCTATATCTTAGTCATACCTTAATCGATTTTAGATTGGAACATGTCATTGTAAAGCTTATAAATTGATTATGTTTTTAAACTGTAGTGCCTGAAAAATTGTCAGATAAAAATCTTTTTTAATTTAGCTTTTTTGTTTTCCACTTTCGCAACCTTTTTCTTAATGTTTCAACTATTTCGAAGCACTGTGTCTAAATTAAGTTAAATATTGCGCATTTAATGATTATAATTAGTTGGCTAAGGCGTCACTAATACAAAACAATTAAAAAAGTATGTAAAAAATTGTAAGTTTTTAAAATAATTTGCTTTTAAACAGAAATTTTGGCAAAAACTTAAAACTTAAATAACTCAGAAATTTCGGATAATGCATTATGGGGTTCAATCGACTGGAAATGCCTTCGTCTACACCCCATTTAAAGGAATACATCGACTTACCAATCACCCTGTATAATTATATACTTTTTGTAATTTATAGTCTTAATCAAATCAAATTTTTAAATCATCATCATTTTATACTTATCATGCATTCTTATTTAAAAAAAATAAGTTTATTATATAGTCAGATTTATGGTACATAAGATCTTCTTTTCAAAAGTTCATCACGACCCATTACGTCCCCACTGCTGGGGCACGGGTCTCCTTCCAATGAAGGAAGGGTTTAAGCCTAGTCCACCACGCTGGCCAAGTGCGGGTTGGTGGACCCCAACACAAGCAAGCTTGTGCTGAGAGAGTTGACGGGTAAGTGGGCAACCCGACTGTCAGATGTTTTCAATCCGCCCGAAGGCCTCTGACTAGGCTTAACGACTGCTGCCGAAGAAGCAACCGGGACCCACGGCTTAACGTGCCGTCCGAAGCACGGAAGCGTCCAGAAAAGCACCACTTGAAATTGGTCACCGATCAAATGGCTGACCGTGTCAGTTGTTGCTTAACCTCAGCGATCAGTTACGATCACTTAGGCCCGCTTGACTACGGACGCTTCAAAGTAGGAAGGTTTAATTACAGAATATTTGGTATATATCTATACCGCTGACCTCTGTAAATTATGAAATATCATACACAGAAATTGAATTGAAATAAATATTCTTTTAAACATAAAGTAAATAAAACCCCAGAATATTTTATTCCGATTTCAATTTTATTTTTATTGCCTTATCTAACGTGCGAAACTAAACCAGTGTGTTTAACACCACTACTTCAGCGAACAAATGTCGACTTATTACAGTTCCCTATCGCGACATAGTGATAAATTAAATCTGCGGGTAAAATAATTTATCTTTAAATGGTATATGAATATGAACATAGATTATTACGAGTGGTTAGTAACCGATATAAATAATAATAATAATATATAACCTACCTACATTTAGTAGTAGTAGAGAGGTAGATCAGTACCTACCAAGGGAAGGATATAATAATAATATAATACTTTTTATCCCGGTATTCCCACGGGTATTAAGACGAAGCGGAGCTCGCGGGTGACAGCTGGTAGAGGTATAATAACGACAAAATAACCCAAATTTCACATTGATAGTCTTGATTTTTCTATAGCTCTTGCACATAATAATTATGAAGAATTCTCACCATAATATAACGTGAACTTTTTTATATTATTTCATAACTTTGGCATCGAAACCTTTTATTACGACCTTAACGGGTCATTTGTTATTTTTCACGCAACACAAAATTTTGGTGCAAACATTAGCAATAATGGCGGCCATAACAGACAACCATTTGTGAAATAATTACCCCACACCTTTTAGCTGCAAACCAAGTTGTGTGTGCATATACCATAGTTCTTATCGCAAAGCTATAAAATTGGTTTTCTTTCGTTACATTTTTATATGAAAATGTAGTTTGCACAGTGTTCGCATCAAGATCTTTTATATATACTCTTCGATGGTTTAGGTTAATTTAGTCAATACGAGTAATATAATATGACATGATTTAAGCACCTACATAATATCAATTAGTACTATTTTCATATCATTGATATTTCATAACATTCAAATAACCAATTAATCCCTACTCAAAGGCAATAGCTGTTCCACTTTTGACATTATTTGTTATTAATAAATCATTGTTTTGTAGTCTCTGTCCCATTTTGTAATCAAAGGGATTACTATTAGGTATAATATAAGCCACATTTAACAACAAGAACAAAAATAAAAGAATTAAATTGAGTTATTTGTGCTATAAATAAAAAAAACCTATTATTATTTCTGAGTTTTAATGTTCTGTGCTAATGTGTAAGAATTCAAGTAAGGTTAAGTTATAAAAATTTAAGTATGGAATAATAACTACGCAAAGTTGATTTAGTATTTACGCTGTACGATAGGAACCATCAGCTTTATAATGCACATGCATCAATAAATGAAGCTGACGACTCTTATTGAATAATTTTCACTTAAACGTAGCAAGTTGGAGTTGAAATATTGAAACTTTACGCAGGTACACTTCACAAAGCCTAAGATTGGACTTTGTAGTGACAATCTAGAATCTAGAAAATTAGTACTTGTTGTTCATCTTATGGTAATATCTAGCTACTTTGATGTTATCTATGCATAAGCTTACGTTATGAACTCAAACTTTAATTTATCATGTCATGTACCTAAAACTTAGTTTACACGAACCATGACAGCTTATCTCAGCTCCACTGTTCATTAGTGCCTAACAAATATTAGCTCAAAACAAGTTTGTGAACTTTAATTCGGCAACTTTGAATAAACAGACAGATGTTGCGTCGGGCTGCGTCGCTATGAAAAGCGCAACCTGCCGCTATTGTCTTGTTTCCCTTCTATCGCTATCGCTTTGACAGGTTGATGGTGTTGATGGCAACACAAGTTTATTTTTAATTATTGTTTATGGTCACTTCCGTATCCTTTTCTGTTACACTTAAACTGCTGTACGACGCTCTTGTGTTGTTATATAAATAAATACTGTGATACTTTGGTTTTAATGAAGAAGGCCAGCCAGCCAAACCTACAGTCCACCAATCAAACAGTTGGCATCTGCTGCCGCTGAGAGTGCAAAGTTTATGTTGTCTATTTTATTGTGACCGACGCGACGGTTGAGTTCAGGGTATGAAAAAGACGCAACGTCTATACGGAATAATTTATATTGAAAATTACGCATTGCGAACCATAAATACAATGTTAATTATTCAAACCCGTACCGGTACCGTTATGATCAATGAACTTATGGTATGAAGTTTACTTGCAGAGCCCGCACCTGTGTGTTTTCGGTATCCCGCATGGAAGTAAAAAGTTATTATAATGTACATATTTATTTACATATTTATCTTCCATGGTATCCCTCTTGAGGTATTCAACACGGCTTGTATCTAGCCTGTAAAATCTGACAGAAACAACACAATCGCAAAAAATGACCGCTTCGGTAAAATTTAAAGCTATAGTGATAGCAGGACTATTAGAAAATTTGACCCCCCCTTATAATGTAGTTGTTTACACGGGTTGCGTTCCTGTGTTTGGTGGATTCCACTCTGAACCACGATTATATTCGCTCGGACTTCAGGGGTCTGAGCGGTGCTGCCTAAACCAAATACTAAATGAATGAATTCGTCTCATTCGTCTCGTTCATTTACGTCTTCACGGCGGTGTCAGAAAGTCAGAATATGACAAAGAATTGTTTCCCTAACAATCATTTTTATGGTGTTGGTGTTGGCTCTTGTTTCTGTAGCAAAGTTAGCTATGTCTTATCGTATCAAATTTTTCACTTGCCTTTAACCTTTATAAGGAACAAAAAAGTATATCAGCTTAAGAAGGCCTTATAGGAAAGTACCTTTTGCTTTCCTTTATTTATACGGAATGTTAGTCCGCGCTGACAAAGTATACATACATACCTACATAAATCTACATCTACATGCTGCATACGAAGAGATGTGGGATTCTGTTATTAATTCTATGCTAATGAGTAAGCTCAAATGATACTCGGGGAATGGACGATTCAAAGAGAAATTGTGTGCACTATTATTGTTCTGGCTATTTTGGGGGTGTTCTGGTTCAGAAATATTAATAGCACTTAGTTTGAATGTTATTATTATAAGTTTAAAACTATTTTAATAATATATTTCTGCTTTATTTAATGTTATTATATCTAAGGGGTACATTGTACAATGATTAGATAAACTATTCCTATGAATTAATTACCATAATTATTAATGTTTCTACGTATACATAATTTAGTAGAAAAATGGATATAAAAACCTATAAATTATCTAATATTATGTTAGAGACATGGGTAACAATCTCCCAAACTGTAGTAGGTACTTACAGTATAGCAGGAAAAAATACTCACAACACTCTAAAACAACCAACAACGTTACCTTTGTATGAAAACACTCGAGAAATGTACCTACCTAATATTTAGCCAGCAGCAAAAAAGAATAGGAAAAACAATTCAGAATTACCTCGTGGCCATTTGTGTAGGCTTTCATCGCTATATTTAATGCGAGGTGTGATGTCATTATTAGGGCAATTATGAGCTCGTAAAGAAAATAAAAAGATATACAAAATGTGGCAATTTGTTGTTAGGGAATTTTATTGTGAAACGAGGATAGCGCTGGTAGATACTGAGTGCTGTTAAGGAGTTACGAATATAGCTTGTATTACATTGGATTATTATGAAAACTGAAGTAATAGTAGCTTAGGCATATCTACCGTAGTAAGAACTAGTAAGTACTATAACCATTGGTAGAATAGAAAAGTTCTCGGCTGAAGCTCACGAAAAGTCAAACGTTGCGGGGTCGTGTTGCCGCTTGGTCGATGCCGAAAAAGGTAAGTAACTATTAATTAAGTCTCCTATGAATATTTCATATTTAAATTATATTTACTTCATATTATGAATATTTACAGTCCTTATTAAAGGATTCCTTGCATGTCAGCTGTAGTGAATTTTCGTTTTATTCACATTTACGAAAGGTATCGTTTCAACACAGTCATGATCCTACATAATACGGTTTTATTTGGCTCGTTCTTTTCATCTGTAAAACAGATACAAATACTCAATTGGAATTCTTTGAGCTGTGGAACCCTAAAAATTCATTAAAAACTTTCAAGGTTCAACGTCACAACCCTTTTTGGCGCAAAAAGGAAAGTGGCGAACTGAAAAAAGTTTAAATAGGTTTGATTTCCCAGAGTGCCACTGGATTTCGAATTCGGATGTAAAGAATTTTATTCATACTGTATTTGTATACCTAATACCTTTTTAACCACATTGCTTTCGGTAACTTTAGACTTTGAAGCTGAGATGCGGTATTACAATAAACAAATACTGATTAGGCATAATCTAAGCTTGAGAGTGCATTTTCACAATGTACTCTTGCGCAATTCGGGCTTGGAGATCGTGTCATACCTAGATGACAAATAGGAGGAATGAGAGATAGATGAAAATCATGGAAAGGGTATGTGATAACCGAATAATAACGCAAAGGTCAAAGCTATTTCAAAATAATAATATATTCACTGAAAATTCAAGTACAAACACGTAGGTAGGTAAGTTAGGTAAACATAATTCGGGGACGACAGAATTCGGCGAATAATAGGTACATATTACAAATTAGTAAGCCTAGCGAACAGTGGGTACATTCACACAATAAACGAACTTTCATTGGAGCCCAGACAAAGCAATCAGTCGTACAAAAGGAATGAATAATGACGGTGCTGCGGTGAAAATTAAAGATTTTTATACAAATAGCTGCTACACTGTAACATTAGTCATCAACAGCTAGCTTGGTGACGTCACGACAGCCGTGACAAATGACTGTCGTTATTGAATAATTGTTATAACCGCATGGGCGGTAAATCACAGTTGTAAATAATTCGAATAAAAAGGTTGCAATACGTTTAATACAACGGATAGAGTTATGGCTTGCGCAGTAGCGCTCCAAAACGTAGTTTTTCGTCATTATGAAGTTACCCCCCTGTTCTTATGTACAGAATATCTACTATACAGACATCTGTATCGTATAATACCAATCACAATGCATCTATAACACTTCCGAAATATAATTCAAACCGCAACAAACAAACCGTAACTTCCACCACAAACTAATGCCGTCCTTATTAGCCGACCACAAGTCTCCGCTAGGTACAGTGGGCAACAAAAGCAGCAGATGCTGTCCCAGAGTCATAACGTGTAACATCAAAAGTCAACGATACCGTAAATCAGAGCGGCTGAGTCGAAATTGCTAATTTGACCGTTGAATATTAATTATGCATGCGAGGGAGCAGCCAGGGGGTGGGGCCTGCGAGGTACAGTCCGGTGTATAAACCTGCATGGGGAAAATGGAAAAGCTGTGACGATGATATTTATTAAATGTATTTGCGCAATGATGAAGGTTATAGGAGTCATATAAAAACGAGTGCTTTGTAAGATGCCCCCGTATGTATGGGATAGGGAATTGCATTGTGTTAAGTGTAGCAGCTGATGTCCCCTCAATATGAATATGTAATATAAACATAAGGCATATACTTTTAAGACAGTGATAAAGTGAGGTGTAGGTTTAACAGGTTGAACTTACTTTTTATAATAAAGCTGATAAGTACATGCAACTTACTGTAGGAAAAATAAATTTACAAATAATAACATATAATTTATAACGCTACGGAGGAATAAGTGATAGAGGCCACCTGTCATCAATAATCTGCCCTTCAGCTATTTACTTTCAATATTTTCCTTTTTCCACATTTGTAATGTAAACGGGAGCCGGCTGTACCTAAGGCTGCCAACTGGTAGACACTGTGACGCAACAAATAACACGCCATGAGCACAATCTCAGCTGCGCCGAATGAGCAATAGAACGCGGCTTTTATTGTTTCAGAAGTATGGAGCCTGCTTTTTATGCGTCGTCGAAGTTTTTGGACCAACAGTACGCAGTCGAAGGCGATTTGCTGTTGTTTTAGACTGCTTAGGGGATCTGTATGCCACTTTTATGCTGAATACGGAGATAATATATATTTTAAACTTTGCAATCCTGCAATATGTTTTCTCTTGTAGACATAATATATATTTTTTGTAACAAAAAATGTCGTAAAACGAAGGTCTCATCAAATTACTCCCTCGAATAAAATGTCTCATATTTTAAGTATCGTCAAATCGTCTTAGATACAGAATTTTATTTCGGAAAGTAATTGAATCGCTTTATTCTTCTTGGACAATGAAACACGCAATTTTATTTAGTAGAGGCTTATGCTCCCCTCTTGAGAAATTTTCTAAACAAGAAACTGCAATTTCCCTTGACTAATTCATTGCGGACATTAATCTCTTTCGGTTGTTCTTTTTTGGGTTGCGTAGCTATGTGTCTTGCGTCTTGCCTTTCTTAGACGTTTAGTAGTTAATTAATTATCTCTTTTGTAAAGTATCAAATTACTAGTCTTCAGTATTTTTATCGGGCTAATTTTGTAAAATAATATTTGTTTAGTTTTTTAAGAATTAAATGGAATAATGGTGTATCTTTTTCAACTTATTGCGTGAAAAGAACATTGATTCCGTTTTGAAAACTGGTTATCAACCTCTCATGACTGTGATTTCCCGAAGGGGTAGACAGAGATGACTCGCTTGCGATACACCCGCCTTTTGCTGTACATTTGTACTCACGTGAAAGCTGAACAGCCGTATCGCCAATATAATAAGTAAAGAAACACCCAAAATTAACTCCACCATAAGATTGTCCCTTCCCGTTTTTCCGCAAGGCAACAATTTGCTCACACATTTATCTATGAGCTTGAAACGTGACCGTGACTTAGGTATTTATTAACCCGAAGTTGGGACTGAGACTCGGGCCCCGTCGTGTGATATTGATTTATTGTTTCACGAGATTTTCAATTTACCCGCTGCATTTTTTCTAGAGACTGCCGAAAATTCCGACTTTTATTTTTTTCGTCGTAAAAAACACTTTACCGTAACATACCTACTCACGCGCAGAATGTTAATCCATCATCTTTCTGCTGGTGGGTTTTTAAACTAAATCTGATGTTAAAAGAGCGAGCTAATTTGTCACCTTCATCATCAGCTGACTCTCATAGGTTTATAAACTGCTCACATACGATACGTCAATGTGTCTGCATCAGCATTTCTCCCTAATTTTGAGAGGTAAACCAAACTTTATAATCCCTTGACTAGCACCAAATAGGCCCCAATGGTAGCGACCAATTCACCAGAAATTACGCAGTTCGTATGAACGTACCTAAATCACCGACGTGCGCGGAACCAGTTTCAAATTAGAGTCTAAATATCGGCCATGGATACTCTGCCTATGTATACAATATCACGATCGTTCGGGGAATGTTTCTGGCGTCAAATAGTGCATCGTTAACAACTACAAATGGTGATCATAAATATGGTTCCGTGGACTACCCTAATTTATGGATCCTTTATTATCATGCTTAGTTTTAACTTTTAACCGAGTGGTGCAGCGGGCCGAATATGCAAGAAATTTGTCGTACTGTGCAGTTCACTAGATCAACCAGAGCTGGAATATACGGGTTTTGTTCTCTATAGGTATACCTACATAATATTTATTTCAATCATCTACCTATATCATACACTAGTTGTATTAAATATCAGTATCAAAATATACCGACACAAAATTGGGGGTTGGTAAATACAGTATTGACGTACAAAACTCGATTAAATATAAGTAGGTATATTTTTTGTTCACCGAAGAACTCAAGAGAACACATAAAAACTTTATTTTTTAATTTAGCTCCGAAACGAAAACAACTTATGTTACCTCCATCATAGATCCAGTATCGGATGGTTGTTATTAACGTGAAGGTGGTTTGAGTGTTGGTAAGGAACGGCGGTATTGCTCGAGATTGTTCGCATAAATCATTTTTCAATTCAATTTGAACGCGACACAACGTGTTGTTGTTCTTGTTATGGTTACAGTGTAGAGGAGGCATAGTAGCACTTTACGTACCATATTATGTATAGGTATATATGTGCATCCAGAGTGTGAGTTTTCACTCATTTCGAGCATTGGAAAGAACACGAAAATTCGTGTGGCACGTGAGAGTTACCACCTAGCATTACGCGCGCTGCACTACCTAGAGGTAGAAAATTTCCCAATTTCCACCAATCACTCATACACAAATAGAAGATCAGAGTCGTGAGCACAAGTTTCGATCCTCCATTAACGTTGCGTATCGTCAACTGTAACTGTCAAAATGTAAGGGAAAGTTAGTTCCAAAAGTGACATTTGTTTTTTCCATAATAATATGTTAGGTGGAATTTTACCAAACGCTAAAACGTATTTAGTAGCCTTTCATACGTCTGTCAGTTAGTACAAAATGTATTAATTTTTTTATTTAAATACGTTTAGCGTTTGGTAAAAGTGACCCTTCGTGTAGATTCGAAAATAGTATCGAATCCTATGCTCGCGACACAGATCCAAGTGAAGTTTACACTGGTCAAGTATACTTATTTCGAAAGTACTGTCCGCTTCACATTGCTGTACCTCCTCTATCCACCCTCACACCCCCTGTAATCGCGCAGCCACGTCGCTACCTCTCCGCCGCCGCCGCCGCCGCCGCCGCCGCCGCCGCCGCCGCCGCCGCCGCGATACGAAATCACCCGCCTATTTAACAAATTATATATTCTCAAGCTTACCGTGTTTGTTAGCTTGTATTAATTCGTGTGTACATTAATTTCTCATTACCTTCGCTGTGTCAAGTTTCAATATTTACAATTCATAGCTTTGTAATTTATGCTGCCTTTGTGATATTTCTCGCAACGGTAATCTATAGTCACTACTTATCGCGCAAGGATACCAGTAGGCAGACTGTTACTAGTAGATGTGTATAACGCCGCAGATTGTATAGAGATAGCTAGCAACTTGTCAACACTCGGCATACTAAACCGATATGCAGCTAACTCAGTTGGCGTCAAACAGACAATGAGATTTCATAAAATAGGCTCCCTCGTCCAATTAGGTAATCCATTGATACACTAGCACACTTATAATACTGCCTTTTATCGATCGAGGCTAATTAAAAATAATGATACATCATCATCATTTTAACGTTTATTTTATGACAAAATGGGCCTTTAATATTCGCAAAATAGCTGTAAATTAACAAGAATAAACCGTACTACAAAACCGTGCAAATAATGGCCATCAGTTCAAATTACAGATTTAATGCATACAAACGCAATCGGCTCATGTTTGGCGATAGTAAACAAATAACATTTCGGTCGTCAGAATGAATGCAAATGAGGGTTGGAAAGTTTTGCACATGCAGCCCGCACTCCAAGTTGCTGTTTACTGGCAAACAAGGATTTGGTAATTTTACTTTGCAGGTATTATACCTACATTCGTGATAAGAATATTTTGCTGGCCTATAGAATAATACTTTTCAATGAAAGCTTACAGAAAAGTAGACGATCTCAATGAAAATTTGTTTTAGCTTTAAAAAGCTGCAGATATAGATTTCTCATCGGTGTCCGTTAATTAATACGAAAAACTAACTGTATTTTTCGATGTATGTACCTCAGTATGTCGGGTATAGCTTGAACTGCGGACAGGAAGAACACTGATGAAATTCAACCCTGTATGTATAGCTAATACAGCGTTGTAGTGTATCTGACCGTCTGACGTAGAAGTTACAAACAGTACCGCATCCCAGCCATCCATCGGCCGGCATATGCCTTCCTAAATCAACGTTATGTCCATTCCACTCTGTGATACGTAGTTAACGAAATTGATGGCATGAATTTTCGTGATGTTTATAGCAATGCATTTCTGTTTTATTCACTGCTGTATTTGATTGCAACTATACACATTAATTTTACGACCTGAACAAAAAATATATGTAAAGTCTGTTTTTTCTCTCAGATACTACATTGACGATTCTGAACGGTTCATAAATAATTGATTGTCCCGCGATTAAGTGACGTATAGTTCTATTGGTGGGTCAAACGACTGTTGATGAACCGTTCAGAATCAGTCAATTTAGTATCTGAGATTAAAAAACAGGCTTTAAACTGTGGAAAGCAATGAACTCCGCACAACAGCCGCCACAAACTGTCAGCGGCTTTCAACGAGAACTTTGTAGTTTTCTAGAGCACTACGTCACGAAGTTTTCTAATACCATCCCATCGGTGTGTCGGCTAATACCGCGTCCATACTGTTCTTACAAGTATCCGAGGCAATTTCGCCTGGCAGTTTATCAAGTCGAACATTTAAATGACCAAAGTCTGCGTCTCGAACAACTTGTTTGGTCGATCGGGTAACAGCGTGTTGCTCTACTATTTTCTTCGTTTCAGGCTATAAATCTGTCGAATAAAGCGAACTTCTTCGTATTCCTCTGTTTCGAACGCGAGCCAGTTTTGCAATCGCTTTAGAAAACCAATTTTGTATATTGCGTTAAAAGTCGTTGCCAAATGCGGTCTTTAAGTTACGGATTCACGGCACAACAAGCGAGCTATCGTGGAGTGGGTTGAAATATGATAGACGGACCCTGCGGCCGCACGTATTGACTCTAAAAAGCATCGTCGGGTATCGTTAGTTTAGTGATAATAACATTCAATTTCGGTCGTAGTATTTACGCGTCCCCACTGGTCCCAGTGATATTTATGGAGGTCTGTAGCAGCCTTCCTAAATTGAAATACATTAATATTTTACCATAAATGCGACACTTTCGTGCGGAACATATTACGTTATCGTAATTGAATTCTTCATAGAGCACGTTTGCCGAAATGTATGGGGATTTTTGAAGGATCGTAATTTCCTCGTTTTGGTAAGTGCTTGCTGGTGTGAAACTGAACAGTTTCATTTAAACGTACTATGAGTTTAAATGAACATGTTCAAAACTTACAGTTCGTAAAACACAATTTCCCAGGAAGTTTAGACGTAGTTTTGTTGCGAGCATAGATGGAAATTCTTATAGAAATATTCAATCGACGCCCGCAAGATCTCTCAATCGCGAAGTCTTAAACTTGGGATATTTCTCAAAGAGCGAGCATAAAATTCCCTTTGTGCTCCAAAAGCTATATGCTACCATTACGCCACTTGAACGTCAGTAAAATCTTCTTTTATGTACTTCGACCGCAGTGTATATAACGTAAAAATGAACGTGCTGCTATTGATAGCAATTTTATGAAAGTACGGCATGGACAGTGGAGAGTACGGTAATAGCTCTTGAGTTATTGTACCTTACAAGGAAGTGCAGTAAGGAATGGCTATAAGGAACTCTATGGACTTTGCTGTAAGAGTTTAATTTGAATGTAGCATTTTTTACTATGTATTTCTATCAGCGATACTTACAAAGCACGTCGAAGCTATTGATAATGTTTTATAACTATACTAAAATCAGTACAGGACTATTTAATTTTATTTCTTATTCGGTATACGCCTCTGGTAAACACATATTAATTAAAGGTGACTAGATCAATCTTTGGTTTCTAAACAAGAATAAAAAATAATTAAAATGATTATCCTAAGTGCATTGTACTTATCCGAAAATGGCGATATGGTTCGCAACCTATCACGTAAGTACAAATGTGCTGCGAAAAGTGGGTGGCTCGCTTTGTGAAACACCTCTGACTACCCCTTCGGGGATTACAGTCGTGAGTACGTATGTATGTATATGTATGTAAAATGATTATTTATCATTACCATACAAAACTATCAAAGCCCAATATATCTTCCTAGCCGTATTCGGCCATGGCGACTGCGTGTTTTATGCTATGTTAACAATGTATCACCTTAGACCAGTAACACAAAAAGTTATACCTAGATTCATTATAACAAATTTCAACGTTTCACACCGTAGTTCACGTGTCCGACTAATTATGGAGCCATAAAAAGTTATAACGAGTAAATCACAGTTAAAGTATTGCCATTAAAACTTCGACGGCATAATAAATTCACGGCGGTACCCTGGAATACATGTAGCAATACATTAAAGTAAGCTCCCCGCGCACTCTAATGCTTCTTTCCATGTTCTTCTTCAAGACTTGTTAAATTGACTGCCGGTTTTAGGCCTTTTTCATAAAATTATCGTGCGTGCCAGCCCAATTACTAACTATAATAATTATATCATGCTTTATCTCTATTCATATCTGCTTTAAATACACTTCTCAGATACATAACAAATATTTTTTACCACTTTTCATTATGTACACTGTACATACATGACAAACACGCTAGAGTCCCGTAGTACACCCGAGTCCGCGTTGTTCTATGCTAGAGCCAAGCAAGTCGCCTGTCAGCCATATAAAACGTACTTCCGAGGTACGGCATACATGACAAACTTACAGCACCCCTTGTTCCCTTGGGGCTTTCTAAACAAATATGTATATCTACCTACCAGCTATTTATTAACATCAACAATGATAAATTATACAACAAATACCTACAAAGTTCTGTTATTTAGGTATAATCCCCGTATTTATATCAATGCGACTGCCCTGAGGCCCAGAGCGTATTAAAACTCTGTCAAGTCTCTTAGCAAAGAGAAAACTCGATGTGGAATACGAGCCATCCTTGCAATAATAAGATATTATGTTTGCAAAATTGAATATATTTTTACGTCATATAATAACTAAAGAAAAATATTTTCCAGGAAACTTACTACCGGTAGTTATACACTGTGAATTGCGATCTTTGCTTCGCAAATTGGGGTCAGATGACTTCGAAATTGCCGATACGGAAAAAATAATACTCGCTCCAGAATATTCAGACAAAGAGATTATTTACAAACGGAATATCGGCATCCGCGATCTTAAAACTGATTGCGAATTGTAACAATTGAACCGTGCTGCGCGCGGAATTTGTGGCTCGGAAGGTTGTTCTGGGGAAACTTTGGCGGCACTTTGAAAAGTGGTCCCGAAGTTCCCCAACCCTTGCTACAAGATTTCATTTAGTATTCGAATGAATTCTCTTAATGATTCCGAAATTACTCGGCAGAAATTTATATTTAGAATGTTTTGTGTCCGGCCAGCGTTAGCTTTCAAAAAACGTGGTCACAGAATATAGACCAACGCTATTTACTATTTATTTCAGTCCTAGCTTATTCCAATAACTCAGTTTAAGCTGAACAACTTTGCTGTCCTTTGATTACAATTTCCCGTGACTAAAATACACAGTCTCATCTACAGTTCCCCAGCATAATTCCAGCTTAGTTGAGTGATGACAAACAAACATCTTCAAACGGCCACAAAATCCCATTCTGCACCAACAGACTGTCTGGAGTAATCTTGTAAAAGCGTCAAGCAACAACGCTTGTGTTTAGACACAAATCTTTATAATGTTAGTTCACGTTTTGCATTTCGCTCACGTGGCCTGCATGGGCGGCATGTATAGCCGGCAGATGGATCGCAGAGCTAACGTTCGTCTCTTAAACAGAACGGACCCTGAATACGGATGAAGTGGTGCCCAGCTTTGGACGATGTTGTTGGGCCTAGGGGTTTTAGTTATGTTTTCTTGTATATAATGTATTATGACCTGATAGACTCTTTATGTGTAACCTACTATGGATGTAATATTTTGAACTCTTACTCAGGTATGCATATTTTTGTATTGCCTACTTCTAGAGCTAACTAGCTAATTGTAGGTAGGTAAACCAAAAAAGGCTAGAAATATTCCTAGGTACTCTATTATACTATTACTAAGGTGTTAGATTTAGTGTAAAAATAAATAATAAATAAATAAATATGTGGGGACATCTCACACACGGCCATCTGACCCCAAGCTAGGCAGCACCTGAGTTATATGTGTCGGACAGCTGATATATCTACACAAATACATAGATAGATAGATACTAAATATAAATATCAACACCCAAGACCCGAGTACAAATATCTGTCTTTAAACAAATATCTGCCCCAGCCGGGAATCGAACCGGGGACCTTCGGCTCAGTAGTCAGGGTCACTAACCACTACGCCATTCGGTCGTCTATATTGTACAATAAACTCAGTACACATTTTATGTCGTTTAGATTCTTTTTTGAGGGAATTGGTATCATAAATATATTATAACCAGAATATCACGTAAAAATTTCATGACCTTTATTCCACAAGTCCACAATTTGGTAGGTAGTCAACTCAAGGAAAACCAAAACATTTCGATGAAAAACTCAATGATTTGGAAAGAATTTCGAGTGACACATTCATGATTTAAGGGCGTGCTTGATAAATTACTTTCCGAAAAATGTTTTTTACTCTGGGTAATTGGAGATGGAGATTATGAAAGGGAAGTTAAAAAAAATATTTAAATTAACAGGGATTTTAAAGAAAGGTCACAACGGTAGCCTACCTATATCTACGACACTGCTACGAATCGGCTACGCACCTTCTACGACCCTGCTTCGACACTGCTACGACCCTGCTACGACTATGCTACGACCGTGCTACGATACTGCTACGCGCCTACTACGTGAAGACTGCGTCTTGTAATCGTTAAAAGGAGTATGTCTAGTCTATTTCATTAATCCATGACAGACTAGCAACAATAATTTAATCATAAATATATTGCCATTGTCGAGGATTTTCTGTTTAAATTTCATATTAATTCTGCTTAAGAGGATCTGCACCATGGACCTCCGTAATGCGCACATATTATGCTTGCAAATTCCAGATGTGTAGGCAAGTGAGCAAAGGACTATTAAATTGAATAAAACCACCTACGAAAGTGTTTGTCGTTGCTAGATTGATCGTTTTTAATAAAGCCACCAACGCTGGTTATTTGTTTTACACTACTTGAATTTATTGCCCTATCTACGCCCTGTGTGGTTGGAAAGCTATTTTGGTAGGGTGAATGTAAATAGAACTGGCTTCTAAATAAATATACCGAAAGGGGAAGTAAGATACTTCGTTACGCGCTGTTATTTTGAAGACAATTGAGTGATACGTATATAAAGTAATTAATAATGAATGAAAACGCTGATATGATTTTTGCTCAGGAAATTATAAAGATCGTACTCTCTGAATGACAATAATGATCACAATGCAACGTTATAATTAATTATGTGTGTTATCTCAGTGTTTGAGACATTTAAAACTTAAATAATATCATCTGCCTTCGTAGTAATTTTATTTTTATTTAATATTATTAAGAACACATGATTGTCATGTTTAATATTCCCTCCTAAATAATTAATGTTGTGCATGCATGTTTTGGGTATCAATGTAGAACAGATGTTTTGTTGGATTTTGTAAATTTTGTTATCTTCTGTGCTGTGTTTTTTGGGCCTCAATAAATAAATCAATAAATCAATGGCCTCTCCAAAGCACCGCAACATTTTATTCTCAGATTTCTTTATACAACCATTACCATCTACCTGTCTAAGGTCATCGGAGCTCCAGACCGGAGGGCGTCCCACGCTACGCTCGTCCACGAATTCGTGGTATCCACTCGTGAACTTGCTTACGCCACCGGTTATCATTTCCTCGGCATGTTTAGATATTATATTCCTTCAGTTTCAGATTTAAGAGGTATGACGCTAGATTATCAGAATAGAATATTCTTAACTATATACCTATATGAGTCAGTTAAACAAGTTCGTTAAAAACAGCGATGGCGGCCTTTGGAACTAAAGGTATTATATGGTATCTACGAGCAAAAACTGAACGATATAAACTTCAAACGTAACTAGGTCGTAAACCTTTCTAGTCTATTGGATTTTCATTTCTCATCGGAACCCTAACAGACGGGATATTCTGAATAGCTAAACTATCGTACTACGACACTCAGTCTATGCGAATCGGGTCGAATCATATGAATTAGCCTCAGTAAAACTATTATTATACCTACAATGACCAAATGGATGAAGTGTATCATAGGAATAAGAAAGATTTAGAGTCAGCTCAACGTTTTTACCCGACTGCCGAAGGAGGAGGGTAATGTTTTTCGATTGTATGTTTGTATGTATGTATGTATGTATGTTTGTCTGTTTCTTTGTTCTCTCCTGTAGCCTAAACGACTTGATAGATTTTGATGTATGAGGTATCGTTAGAAGCGTATTGATTGCGCGATGGTTATAGGCTATGTGACGTTACATTCAAATATATATAGCGCCCTCTAGAGGACAAAAAGTGATGATCTAAAAAAAAAATCCAACTATGCCGTGTGATGTATCAAATTAAAAGTCTTGATTAGCACATTACAAAATGTGCATATTGTAGGTATTTAAGTTACAACACCAAAATTATTGAAATAAAAAATGTTCATAAACTAAAACCCGACTAGGTACTGACATAAAATTTCATAAAATAAAAACAACCAAAAAGTTACAAATAAAAATATATAATTATAAACAAACAAAAAAACCCGACTGCACGCTAAAAAGATGAAAACAAGCCCCAATGTTAATGGAAAGTATCGCAGGCGGGGACCAACTTGACCACAACACAAGGTATCTGACCTATCTAAGTAACATTCAGCTAAATGGTGAACTCTCTGCTGGTCCCCGCCTTCGATACTTTCCATTAACATTGGGGCTTGTTTTCATCTTTTTAGCGTGCAGTCGGGTTTTTTTGTTTGTTTATAATTATATATTTTTTTATAAATCATTGACGGTCGGATGATGCAGTGATTCGTAAAAATGGCTGCAATTCCAAATACTTATCTCGGCTTCGATGAAGATAAAAATGTGAATGGCTCAAGTCCTGTAGTAGACTTATTACGGGCTATGCGTTTGCGTTTGCTTTTTATAAATAACTCATCTCCAGCTCTAGAATACACCGCCAGTCTGAGGTTTGAGGCAATTAGCACAATAAAAGTTCGAATGAAGTTAGGATCGCGTGCGGCGCAACGAAGATAGTAGTTTGGAGTAATTACGATTGTTGTGAGCGCCGACAATCACTTAAAGGTGGCTTATCTGAGCTCTACTTAACGCCTACTCAGCTATTAAGTCATAAATCTTAGGTACGTCACGCAAGGCCACTGTTGCTGTTGAAGCCTACCGCTATCTAGGTAGTGGAATCTGACGGTAGAATTTATTTGTTATACTATAAAAATTCACATGAATATCAAAGGTATTTAGAAAATAATAATCTATGTAAATATAAAAAAATGTGGCTATTTAACATAGCTAAGTTCTTTTTAGGTATTATTATTATAATAAATTTCTGAACTATGCATTTCGTTACACTATTTTTCTCTAAATTGTATTGAAGTAAAAAAAAAGATCTGCCATACCTAAATATGTACAATTGTACATTGTACATTAAAAACACTGTACCATGGCCTATGACAGATTTCTTGGAAGATACGTTCTATGGGGTGTGCAACTGTGCATGTGTTTCATGACTTTTTTGATTTCTATAAGTAATGTAAGATATTAATATTTCATAACACATTTATTATACCTATTGCAGAACTGTTTTGTTGTCTTAATATATTATATTTTCTTTAAAAACGCTATTCATAATAGCTATTGTATTTAATACATTATTAAAAATGAAAATGGTTCGAATTGGAAACTAAATGAGAATTTTCCATCACTCGAATAGCTGAGCACAGCGAAACTTTTTCATGATTAAAAATGTTCATAAACGAAGACAAACAAATAACGCTTCGAAACAAACTTCCCCTTCCTTTTAGCGAACAATCAAAACTTTTACAAATATTAAAGAATAGGGAAAAACGTTAAATGTCATCGGTTAACAAAACATAATGTTTTTTTTTTCGATTATGATATTTTTTTTCATATGAAAGAAACTTTATTTATTTTTCATGAGAACGTGCGTGAATTACTTGTGAATACTTAGGTTTTGTTTACAAGAATTTACACACCCCTGCACCTGAAATGGGTAGTTTGTATGGCATAAACTTAAATGCAACTCAAAAGTAATTATTACTATAATAGTAGATTGCCTTTCGTCGCGTTTTCTGTGCCTATGTGTACGGTCCGTGCAAAGAAACCTGTCAATGCTCAGAGTGACAATGCTACCTGATAGAGGTCAGGTTTACTTGCCCCGGAATGTACAAAGTTGAACAATGCAACACTGGTATCAGCTCAGTGCTTCGCCTGAAAGACTTTCCAATTAGCAGCCACGATTGAACATTAATATTCTGTACTCTGGTCAGAGCGCATTATCAAATACGTGTTAGTTTTAGATTCATTTGAAATTCCAGTTAGTTCTTTCTTTAATTTTGATTGTATCAGACATGAGAAAATACCTCATGATGGCTTCGGGCTCAGGAGTTTTCACATTAGAATCCCTTATAAGAAAATTCTTCCAGGTCCGGCTGGTTTTGGTCCTGTAATAGCGTTCTGTACATGAGTGTTGAACTATAGTTTTATATTTATGAAATTAAAACAGTGTATTTATCCGTGTACTGTACTACCTACCTAGGATTCCTAGAAACATCAGAACTTGAAATAGCATGTTTCTAATCTACAAACTTATTTTATTCCTGACAACGAACAAGTTCATTTTCAATAATCGATCGATCTTATACTCTGTTACTCCCCTGTGGAGCTTAGGGCTACAGACATTCTTCGCCACGCTTCCCTATCTTGCTGAGCCGCCTCCTTCACTTGGGCCCACGATATACCTGCCCTCTTTATTTCCGCCTCCACGGACCTTCTCCAGCTCTGTACGGGTCTACCTGGTTTCCTTCTTCCGCCAGGCTGCCACTCGAAAGCAACTTGAGCATGGTTACAGTTTCAATAATATATACCATATATTTCCCATTATCATCAGGATTTGAAAATACGCTTCCAAAGCATAACACTGTTTTGCAATTCACCTCTCCCCCGAATCCACAGATATATTTTACTATTCTAGAAATGTTGTGATTGCGTCCTCGCATTGCTTTAATTTATTATTGTTTGCCTCTACAAAGGAATTATGGCAGCTAAGTAATTTTAAATAATAATATCATCTATTTATAAAGAAGATAAAATATGATAAAATTTTAGTGAATAACTGTATTTCAATTTTTGAGTTAGAGCCAGAGCAGTAAACAATAATGAGCCATGGCTAATGAAGCTGGCTTCACAATAGTGTACGGATTTCAAATAAATGCAAACATGCCTATAGTTTTGTTTTAATCATTTCACGTTATAATTTGTACGCCTATCCTATAGTGACATCAATTCCAAAGTCAAGGGGTAGGATGTCATTGAAACGGTGATTCTTGTTAGGCATGACTATGATACATCCGAATTTGTACATAAATTCTGGTTTAGGATTCAAATAGCTATTCCCCGAAAAGGTAAATCAATAGCAACTGCCCAGATACTCCGAAACTCAATAACGCAACTATAATAACCAAAAGATAAGCCCTCTATTTCCATTCCTAGCTTCATTATGCATTTGAAGTGAAGCTTAATACCCTACAGCCTTACAGTAGAAACAAAACAATAGGAGACCTTATAATATTTATTGGATTTCACGCTGTTCGCTGAATTTCAGATAACTTTGATATTAAAATGGAAACTAGCAATGTTAGACTGTTTCAATAAATTGTATTAATTGATGAAATCCTATATTGCCTATTTTATTATTAGAATGTAAAGTTAGTATTTTTTATGATTAAAGCCTTTAATTTGCTTCAATGTATATGAATTATTTAATTTATAAACTCAACGTAGGTGAATAAAAAAATACATATATACGAGTAGCATCCATGATAAAACCACTTGGCAACTTCAGAGATCAGAGCTCGATCAGTGTACCATCCAGAACTCTTTTCACTACCATAATTAGACCTACATAAAAACAAATTTCAAGTGGTTCAACATTGTTCACCTGCACCCTTATCACCACAATCAATCCACGGGCTACCGCTACGCCCAGGATCTTCACCACTCAACATAGTAGGAGGTGTGTCTACTCAAAAGATTGTAGGGGGTGTTCTAGGGACTGTAAATCTTCCTTAAACCGTAGCTTCCATCGCGTGCCACTGGGCGGGACCAGGAACTTCGGTGTTTCGCCACTACGCCACACGTTGTAATCGGAACCGCGGCTAAACATATGTTTTACCCTGTAAACAAGAAACTGTTCCAACATTCCACAGCCAACTCGTTTACATTTGATCCTTATCGTAATCATAGACACAAAAAACAAAAGGGGGACGCAGAATTGCCGATAGGATAGAGTTGTTTGGCGTCGTAACACAAATAATATGAATTGATGGTCTACACAAATTAGAAAGTACAGCTATTTGTCTATTTCCTGAAAAGTGTATTAGCTAGATATTTTTCGAACAGTTTACCCGTTTACCCAAAAATATCAAACCCAGCCGCATCTGACATAACCGTCTAACGACATCGACATGGCGACATGCAAGAAGTATAGGCTGATAGTGTTTTGATATTTTGCAACAAACATGGGTGCCCTCGATTAGGGATGACAAGGCTTAGCTTGTCAGCTCCAATGATGGATGAGGCTTGGATCAAATTTCAGCTATCGGCATCGATATATTTTTTGCATGTGCACTAGTGGTGCCGCTCGTTGGCGCAATCGATACTCAGCTGGCGTACAATATAAATGATAGTTAGTATTTCATTGGTGTTAGTTTGTTGCGTAAAGTAGTCCTTAGTCCTACAGAATAAAGAAAACAACTAAAATTATTGGTAGGGAAACTAATAAAGTTTTTTTTTTAGGTTTAAAGAAACATTGCTTCATTTTATATTTAAGCTTTATAGTTAGGAAGGTTGAACAAACATTGTACACACCTCACTCACATAATAATTAGTTGCTAGGTTTACCATCATAATTTGCCTTTACAATATGTAAATATTGGAGTATTTACATAATTTATAAGCAGAATTTGTGGAATATGAAGCTTGTAATTACGAGCTATAAGCGTTGGCAATTATGACAATGTTACCCTGTAACTAGTATATTAAATATTTTCATATTGTGTAGGTGTAGGAATTAATATACATAATAATTATGTATCTACAGAATCAAAATTGAGCGTTAGGCGTAGATGACAATATAATAGGGGAAATTAGAATGTTACTGTTATTTAATATTAAGACTTTCCAAAATGAGGATATAATGTGTGACCTATACCTAATATTGTATTATGTACATACAAAAGAGTGCAAGTAGGGTACTCCTTTGGGATAAAAGTCGTTCAAAATACTTCACAATAAGTAGGTATACCCACTTTTCTATTTCGGGGTAAAAGCTCGCTATAGGTACAGGCTACAAAAAAACTATTTACTATCCTAACTAATATTATAAATGCGAAAGTAACTGTGTCTGTCTGTCTGTCTGTCTGTCTGTCTGTCTGTCTGTTACTCTTTCACGCCAAAACTACTGAACGGATTTAAATGAAATTTGGTATACATACGGTCTAGACCCTGGAAAAGAACATAGGCTACTTTTTATCCCGGAATTCCCACGGGAAAACTTTTTAAGGTGAAGCGAAGCGCGCGGGAACAGCTATCTTAAAATAATTCTAACTCTCAGCTTACAATACCAGTTTTGCAACACCCTGTATAAAGCTCAGTAACTGTCGAATAAACATTAAATTCATGCGCAGACCGAATGGCAAAGGTGTGTTTGCACTTAATGTGCTATATGCGAAGTCCATTACATTAATGAACGACCCCCGGGAGTACAATCGTTAGGAATATCACTAATTTATAGCGCTCATTCGACTAAAAGCATTCGTAACTAACGAGTGTTTAAATATTATACTAAGTGCCTGCTTCAGCGTTTTTCATATTCAACGTGATCAATGATAGATTTGAAATATTACTACTTTCTACATTCATATAATAATGTGTCTGGAAGTAATTGATAAGATTTGACCTTCATTTGTATATCATAAATAATTAACACCAATAAAAGACTGGAAAAAATAGATTTTTGGTCTGCGTTTGTATACATATGTGTTTATTGTACAATTATTTCGGTTTAGTATATCCTTTTTGAAACACCCTTATAAAATTAGATGTTTACCTAACATTACATGATAAAAAAAAATAACTTGGAAAACTTATATCACCTATGGTTTGTGGGAGCATGAAGTGAAATAAAAACTTTGCTTTTGCTAGAAAGAGAATCCTTTTAACCATGAACACGTATATTTCACTTTGTTATTTCTAGAAAGAGCGTTCAAATAAACTGATCCCGAATTTATTTCCATAATCTAGGCCCCGAGCTAAACTCAATAAAGATTAGTCCTCAAAAGATATATAGAGGAAAATCTAAATAACGTTTCAATGGTTTAAGGGTTGTATGAGAAAATATATATTACCTATTATATATTTAAATGAAATAATGATTACATTACACAAAATACACAAAATTCAGATTCAGAATTTTAACGTGTACAAGTTAGTGATTTGGAAAAGAATCATTATTTCATTTAAATATACAATACCTAATATATATTTTCTCATACAACCCTTAAGCCATTGAAACGTTATTTAGATTTTCCTCTATATGTCTTTTGGCTTAATATACCACTTTTGCAATAACCTGTTTTTTTAACTAAATAATGAGTTTGTTATATCATATTAGAGATATTTTAATCATGTCACAAATTTTTGGTTCGCTGTCAGTTCCTCAAATGTAATGTCCCTTTTATACCCGAAACCCTCTTTGACAAAACTCAACCTTTGTTCCAATTTAATCCGAGTCTCTACATCAATTATTGACGTGTACCTTTACTTCTGAAAAACTAGGCAAATCTGTAGGGCAAATAAAACCGTTACTAAAATTTGTTTTCGTCTGCAGAGCGCGTCGGGTTATTCAAGAATGAAACTAAAGAAAACAATCAAAGGCTTTATGCGGTTTTAAAAATGCAAACACATAATAGGTATTCATATAATTATTTATCCTAACTAATATTATAAATGCGAAAGTAACTGTGTCTGTCTGTCTGTCTGTCTGTCTGTCTGTCTGTCTGTCTGTCTGTTACTCTTTCACGCCAAAACTACTGAACGGATTTGAATGAAATTTGGTATACATACGGTCTATACCTTGGGAAAGAACATAGGCTTCTTTTTATCCCGGAATTCCCACGGGAAAACTTTTTAAGGCGAAGCGAAGCGCGCGGGAACAGCTAGTTCTTTATAAAATCCACTTCAATGAAACTTATTACCGTTATTCCAACTTACTGTCTAGTAAAAATACGTTCCTTACTCATTTATTTAAATACTCATAAAGGCCCCTTAATATGTATATAAATACCACGGCTAAAATCTCCGATTAATCTGGCGAGGGTTGTACATCGTGGGGCAATGTAGCTGACCGCCCGAATCTCTCTCCGGAGGCTTATCGAGCACTTGTTAAATGTTTCAGCATCGTCGATGGACTAGTTAATCTGCGAGTGACATGCGATATAGACCGCCTGTTTTACCGACACCTTTCCAGTTGAGATTGGAGCGGCTTATTCTAGCTTCGCGATGCGTTTTCCACGCGATAGTTCAGTGTTTTTGTGGGCATAACCTACAAATCGATCGACTCGAAACCAAATAGAATCAGTTTTTTAATAGGTACGAACCTATGTATTAGGTTCATAAATAATTTTTTACATAATGTGAGAGTTCTAGGTACAGGGTGGAATTTTACCAGAGACGTTGCCGTTGCCAGTTCATACCCGACACATTAAGAAACTTTCATTATGGGACAAAATCGGCATAACCAAAATGTATTGGGTATTTTTTTGTACGTGGAAGTCCGTTTTATTTGAAGTTTTTAAAGATAAATAACCAAAAAAATAGGCGATATGTACTACTCTGTGTAAAAAGTATCGAGACTGGATCAATAAAACACAAAATGTTTGTTATTCATCCAAATTTATTTTATCACCTTCAAAGTCTGCTCCTTCATAAACGATACACATAAATGCCAACGAATTATCCAATCATCACAACATTTTTTTAAACGCTGTTTTCAGAATTTTGTTTAGTACGCGCGGTGGCGGAGCAATTTCTTCGCCACACGATAGAGTAACATAATGATAACCCTCCTCTGAATAACCTTCTTGGCAATAAAGCAGCGTGCGTTGGGTATCATTGCGTGTCGGCTAACTAATGCTTGTGAAGGGTTGTTTAGATAACTACATAAGTGCTCTTGATATGTGTAATTGTGTTTTGTTTTTAACAACTGTAATTATATTCATTGGCGATATTCGCCAATCAAAATAAAACAGTACAATGACTTTTTGAAACTGAATTAACATAAAGTACATAGGTACTAATACTTATTTACCTTGATTGTGTGAAAGAAAATATGAGAGACTGTGGTAGAGTGTGTGTGTTCGACTGCTATTTTAACGTTTTAGATGTCTTCTCTACTCATTGACAGACTTCCATGTAAGAGCTAGTGAGGTGGTCAAGAGATAAGCCCGCATTAAGAGATGCTATTCAAGATTTTGAACAAAGACTCCACAGGAACCACGGCAAACTTTCAACGGTTATTGGAAACACATTTGTGGTGGTGAAAAGGCAGTTTTTTGTGTAGCCGCTGTTTGGCTGTACATACTTACGTCTATTCTTCAATAGATAGTCAGATAAAACTATCTTATACATATATGGAACATATATGTATATAGGAAACATATATTTTTACAAGATTTCTCTACTATGATGTAGGCAGGTAGGTATATCAGGTAATTGGCCATGCTACCAATCTATGATATGTTTTTTTTATCATTTAATTTGAAAATTTTCTTATATAGCCCATTTTAAGAAAATAATTTCGTTATTGTTGTATTTCATTCATTTTCTGGTTCAGAAAGTTAGCATGGCCAATATGTCAGTTGAGATTTATAAAATGTGGAAGTTAAACACTAAGGGCCACTTGCAGAAACATATTAAATCTAGATTTAGTGTCAAATCTAGATTTAAGAAACGTCAGTCCATATAAATTAGATATTTATTTGTTGTTTTATTTATTTAGTGTATGTACTATATAAGTAGTATATATTTTATGTATATACTTGCACCACAACTACCTCACAATCATATAGACTTAGGGTGTCTTGCACAACAAAGTTAAACAAAATTAAATCTATGACCTCTTGCTCCGACATTATACTGCCAGAGCAAGAGACAAACTATTTAATTTTATTTAACTTTGTTGTGCAAGACGCCTTTACTCTCTTCCATCCAAAGGTTGTCTGATAGAGATTGCTATAAGCAATAAGGCCGCCTCTTTGTACTGTTTTATTTTTTGTAATTTTTGTTCTTGGTGCAAATAAAGTGTATTGTATTGTATAAAATTTGACACTAAATCGAGATTTAACACTAAATCTAGATTTAATATGTTGGTGCAAGTGGCCCTAAAAGCCTTACCACAATAACTTAAACAGTATTTAACAGGTGTTTACCGCTGTAAACGCCTACAAAATCTGTCAAATTTCGTTTTAAACACTTGTTAATTTTAAAGTTTTTGTTTTAGCACAGTAGGTAAACATTTATTTTTCGCATAAATTTATAGGTTAGACGTTTTTGTAACCTTTCTACTTTGCAAGTTTTCACGTTTAAGTGGTATAAATAAAGGCTCAGGTATCAAGTGGTAACAACTCGAATCCACAGCGGTATTGTATGAGGACACTCAAAGGGTATGCTTATTCTGTTACATGTTGAATAATAAATGGCTAATACAAAAATGACGCAAATAATTGCCACTTATCCAATTCAAAGCCTGGCAACCTCAGGATACGAAGGACGAAAAGCTAAATATGAGTTGTATGTTAATATATTATTTAACATGACTTTACAATATTTTAATCTTTGTATCTGGAAATCGTATAATTTTATTAATTACAACTGATAAGTACTTACATACGTACGAGTATTACTTGGTTACATAACTATTTACACTAATGCTTCTCCTGTGTAAATGTTATTTACTTTGTATGACCATAATATTATAATCCTCTTGGCCTACAAGTATCCTTGTCCACATGTCTGTGGTTTATGCAATGATAGATGTGCTTTGATAATGTTAGTTTATGGGGACGGCTCCACTGTGCTTGTTAAACATGATTAGTACCTAAGTACAATTATAGGTTGTTGAGGAGTTCCCAAAGGTATAAAATTACATAAAGATAAAATGGGATAAAGACCAGGCAAAATCTAGTAAGCATTTAATTTTGTACCTCTAATTTTCCGTCCCAGAAGGATGTCATATTACACCTTCTACGTATATCGTATAACAAAACGTTGTGCAAACAAAATTCACTATTAAAATTTTAGACTAGTCACCAGCGAATAGCGGAGTAAATTCTGGTATTTGCGGTGAAAATCCTACCTTTGCGGCTCCATTCGGGGTTTATAATGACAGTGGCAACTGCCTCCCTCATAATATTGTGTCCAGTTTTAGTGGTCCTTTAAAGTTTTAATTTCCGCGCAGGCTGGTAGCTTTCGTGCTGATGTAATAAAGATTAATTTCGCTTGGCAGTTAGTGGTTCTCTAATTGTGGTAAGGAAGAGCCGCAGCCGCAGTGAAAGGTTCGTCGTGAATGGTGGACAGTGGACGGCCGGACGCAGGGCAGTTCCATTAGGCTGATTAAGGTCAAAATGTGCCCAGGACCGGGGTCGTGGCACACCATTTTCCGGTGCATGGAAACGGGGGAATTTTAGACGATATTCTTACTATCACTTTTGAATACAATGCTAACAGAATTAGTTCAATATCCTACTTACATTCGCGAGTTATGAAATAGTTTCACATGGCATTGATTGTCGTTCTATGTTTCACTGGACTTTTTCATTGCTCATATTATGTATTATACGACTCATGCAAGAATTTACTGAATATGTAGGTATTTAATTTAATTACAAGTGTTGAATTATACTAAAGAATTTCAAACTGAGGTGGACCCTAATTGCTGCCTAGCCTTGGGAGTGTATGGAAATTGGACAGCGGCAGACATGTGACAGACATAAATTTAAGGTCGACTGTAATTTAAACAAATTTAAATTAATACAAATTGAAGTAATATTATTTTTTAATCTATTAATTTGAATGTTATTAATATATATTTTCTCATATAATTTAATTTGTAATTTGAATGAAATGGAAAAAAATTATAATTATATATATAAAATGCATGTAAATGTAAAAAACGAGTTAAATAAATGGCTATCTTATCTTAATTTAAACTTCCTTCGCAGCTTCGCAACTGCAGCATACCTTGTTTTATATAACTCAAAAAGTATTCCCAAATTACGAAACTTAATATTTTTCTGAGCGAAACATGCGATGGCAACTTTATCTGTGATTTAGATAGGTAAATAAAATCCGCATTTGCCTTCACTGAGTTCGTGGCAAGTTTATGCAGAAATTTGAAACTAAAATTTACCAAATTATACTAACTACATCCTCGGAGGACGCGCAGTTCAAGTTAGTCAGTTAAAATATGTTGCAGCTTCTGTATCTACTTAGAGTACCTCATTTATTTTGAAGAGTCGTTGGGAATGAGGAAACGTATCTAGTGGGTGAACGAATACAGATAAGTTTTGAAATGTTTGCAGAAAATATTTATGTCCTAGAAATATTACGATTCCTTGAAACATCCAATTTGAGGACTAATATTTCCACGCTGAGGAACTTTTCTCGAGACCGTGTCGTCTTCATAAAAATACCATAAAGGCTGTGTTCACATCGGAGCAGAGGACGCGAGGCGGCTAACAACGCTAACGAGCCAATTAGACGCCACGCGCCGCTGTTAGCCGGCAGATGAAAGCGTTTGCTTGTTAAACTCCATTTAATAACTAGAAACGGCAAACATTTATCGGCACAGAAAAAATCTTTAACACCTATAACTGGAAAAGACGATTTCGATTTTCCCGATGTCGCTGCCTTTTATTCTCAAAAGTTTCAGTAGCATTAATGTCGAGAATCTTGGAGCGAGAGTGAAGGAGGGGCACGATTAATCGAGCTAGTTTTGGTTGGGGACGCGTTGAGTTAAGGACGGTCTACCGGAAGACTACGCCAGTGTGACCACAGCTGTAATTAGAACTATACATATTTAAAACGAATACCAATGTTTTATGTTACATCATTGATATATATGAACATATATGTGGGTAGGCTCCCGTGCTCAAACAGTAATAAACCAGCATCCATGCGCAACGGTTGTTTTACTTGCTTCCTTAGTCCGTACACTACACTGTCGACGAGCGGCCATTGTTACCCACGCGATAAGAAAATTAAAGTAACGGTCTCGTGTTAAAATGTCTTTTATCGGTAATCTAAGTGTATTCGATCACAATATACAGGAATGGCCTGTGTTTAAAAATCGGCTGGAGCAATTCATAAAACTTAACGGTATAAAAGAAGATAGTAAAGGTGCGTTGCTCATAACCTATCTATCAGATGATACCTACCGTCTAGCGAGGAACTTACTACATCCAAAGGTATTGGAAGATGTGAAGTTCGAGGATCTGGTGCTCAAACTAGACGAACATTTTACTCCTATACGATGTTTGTTGGCCGAGAGACAGAAGTTCTACGAGGCGAGGAAGGCTGCCGGCGAGAGCATCCAGGAGTGGGCGGTGCGCGTGCGCGGGCTGGACGTGTACTGCGAGTTCGGCACCGCGCTGGACCAGCTGCTGCGCGACAGGTTCGTGCTGGGTCTGAGCGCGGGCGCCGAGCGCGACCGCCTGTTCGAGGTGGATGCGGACAAGCTGACGTTCGCGAAGGCTCAGGAGGTGGCGCAGCAGGCGGCGAGTGCCCGGCAGGCGCGCGCCGCCGCTGTCGTCAAGGAGGAGCCGGTGTACCGGGTGAGCGGCGCGCGGGCCGGGCCCGCCGCGGCGAGCCGAGCTCCAGCTGGAGATGACACGTGGCGATGTGCAGTGTGCGGTCTTAAAAATCATGACGCGATAAAGTGCCGGTTTAAAAATTATCGCTGTCAAGTGTGTGGTGTTAGAGGGCACCTTAGAAAAGTGTGTAAAAGTGCGAAAAATGCAAGTCATTCGCGAGTGCATAATCTGGATATGGAACCAGCAGAGGTCGGTGACTGTAATGACGGTTACGAATGCAAAGAATGTAACGTTTTTAATATGAGGTACGTAAGTTATTCTCCAATTCTTATGAAGGTAACAGTGAACAACACTAAATTAGAAATGGAATTAGATTCTGGATCAGGAAGTACGGTTATATCTGACAAAATTTACAAGGCAGAATTTAATGATATAAAATTAAATAAATGTGATTTAAAAATGTGCCTTTATAATGGTCACAAAATATCGCCGCTAGGTTATTTTGTTGCTAAAGTTCAATACTTGAATAACAGCCATGAATTGAAAATATATGTTGTTCAAAATGGCGGGCCTCCACTGCTAGGCCGAGATTTTATGGCAAAATTTAACATATGTTTTCAGATAAGTAATAACAAAATAAATGAAACTGTTCCGATCGAAGTACCTCAATTAATGAAGGAATTTTCTGTTCTCTTTAATGACGAATTAGGAAAATTTAATAAATGTACAGTCGATTTAAAATTAAAAGATGGAGTTAGTCCAAAATTTTTCAAAGCGCGGCCTATACCTTTTGCATTGAAGCAAGCAGTCGAAGACGAAATTAATAGATTGGTAACGTTAGGTATTTTGGTACCCGTGAATTACTCGAATTATGCAACGCCAATTGTACCTGTTTTAAAAGAAAACGGGAAGGTTAAAATTGCAGGAGATTTTTCGGTTACTTTAAACAAAGATTTACAGATTGATAAGTATCCGATGCCCCGCATTGAGGAAGTTTTCGCGAAATTAGGCGGTGGTGAGTGCTACACGAAAATAGATCTAAGCAATGCATATAATCAGTGGGTTCTTTCAGACAGTTCACAGGAACTTACCACAATAAATACCTGTAAAGGTCTTTTTAAATATACTCGTTTAGTATATGGTTTAGCTAACGCCCCCGCAATATTCCAAAAATCAATGGAGACTCATCTTGCAGGTATAGACGGTGTTAGCTGTTGGTTGGATGATGTAGCTATTACTGGTCCAACGAAAGACATTCATTTAGCACGACTACGTGAAGTACTGAGTAGAATGAGGGACGCAGGACTGAGGTTACAGAAAGAAAAGTGTGTCTTCTTTCAAGAAAGTGTAACTTACCTAGGGTATGTAATTAGCAAAAACGGGTTAAGTACTTGTAAAAAGAAGGTCGAAGCGATACTGGAAGCCCCGCGTCCTAAAAATACATTAGAAGTTAAAAGATTCCTGGGGGTAGTGAATTACTACCGAAATTTTGTTCCGAACGCATCCGCAAAGTTAAGTCCATTGCACGACTTGCTCCGAGCTAACGCCAAGTGGGAGTGGGGGGAGAGCCAGGAAAATGCATTCACCAGTGTGAAGAACGAGCTGGCATGCGACCGTATGCTGGCCCACTTTGACCCTGACGCTCAGCTGGTGCTGACGGTGGACGCGGGCCCGCAGGGGCTGGGTGCCGTGCTGGCGCAGCTGGACGCCGCGGGCACGGAGCGCCCACTCGCGTTCGCTTCGAGGTCTTTGAGTACTAGCGAACGCAACTATAGTCAAATACAGAAAGAGGCCACTGCTATTGTATACGGGGTGAAACATTTTCACCAGTACCTATACGGCCGTCAGGAACCTTTCATACTAAAAACAGATCATCAACCTTTGTTATCTATATTTGGTAACAAAGCCGGTATTTCCGTAATGACCACGTCACGTTTGCAACGGTATGCAATTTTGTTATCAGCATATAACTACAAAATACAATACATAAAAACAGATAAGAATGTGGTCGCCGAGGGTTCCGCTCATCTCGCATAATCTTTATTGACCAAAACTCATTTCGCATAACTCGTATGGTCTAAGCTTTTTTGGCCAAACCATCACTTTGCCAAGACTTATGTGGCATAGGGCTCGTTTCGTCTAAAACTCTTTAGGCACAATCTTTAAACACCTAAGTTTCGTTTGCTCAAATTTATGTTCGTCTATACCTATGTATAATCTTGTTTCTCCTAATGTTATATTAATAAATAATATATTAAATATGTAGTAAATGTACAAATTGTGGTATTTTTCTCCTACATCCCGAAAATCACGATATTGTATGATCAAAAAATCGAAAGTTAACGACCAATATAATTATTACAAACCCCATGAGATCGAAACCTAAAAATAGGTGCGACGACGAGCAAAGCGAGGAGGAGCGTGTTAGGTGCACATGTTCATCAAAACCAAAGCGGAGCGCAGCGAAGCGGAGCGGAGCGTTTTCCAAACAGCGGAAACAATACAAGGCACCAGTTTGCGCTATGTAGGGAGACGCTCTGTCTAAGTTAAAGCCAAACGAATATTATTACTTTGTATAAACCTATGCCATAGCATTATTAGGCTATTCAAGATTTGGCCATACCATTATTAGGCTAAACAATGTTATGCGAAATAACTTTTTACTAAACGAGATTTATGCCATACGATTTTCGGCGTAACGAGACTTTGACCAAACGTTACTATGCAATACGAGATTAGGCAAATAAATCTTATGCCAAAAAAGGTAGAACCGGTCGCCGATTATTTCTCACGCGCGCCGCCGCCGCAGCCCGAGCCCGCCGCCGCCGCCTCCACGGGAGAGGATTATTCATATTTAAAGTTCCTTGATACAAACGTCTCACCTGTAAAATTTCATGATATTCAAAAGGCCACCAAATCAGACAGAGTTTTACAGATTGTAATTAAATATATGAATCACGGCTGGCCGCGGAAAGTAACATGTAGGAATATAATTATTACCTTATTTTTATTGTAAGGCGGAATTAGAATTCGAAGATGGATGTATTTATCGGGGTCACAGGGTAGTTATACCGACTGAATATCGTGATCATATGTTGAAAGAGTTGCATACGAGTCACTTAGGAGTAGTGAAAAGTAAATGTGCGGCGCGGAGTAGGTTTTGGTGGCCGTCTATTGATAAAGATATCGAGAGTTGGATAGGGTCGTGTGCGCAATGCGCGAGTGTGCGCAGCGCCCCCCCGCGCGCCCCGCCCGCGCCCTGGCCAGCTGAGACGGCGCCATGGACTAGGATACATATAGATTATTTATCCATCGGTCAAAGAACCTACTTAGTCATTATTGATGCATATAGTAAATGGCTTGAGTGCCTATTTATGAATAGAGGTACTTCGACGGGTGCGCTTATAAGCAAATTAAAGGAAATATTTTGTACATTTGGCATACCTAAAGTTCTAGTTTCCGATAATGATGTAAAAATAAAATCAGCTCAGTTTAGTCATTTTTGCACTGTTAATGGCATTCGTCACGTCACATCGCCAATCTACCACCCGGCTAGTAACGGACAGGCAGAGAATTCTGTTAGAACCTGCAAGAAAATGTTGAAGTGTATTTTACACGATGATGTCTCACAAACTGAACTAAATGAAAAGTTTTTAGGCTATTTATTCCAATATCGCAATACCACCCATTGTTCAACTGGTGTATCTCAGGCGATGTTAATGTTAGGGCGTGAGTTAAGGTCAAGACTGGATTTGATATTACCGGACTCTGATTGTAAACATAGAAAACATAATAATAATAGCAGTAGACAATTAGTAGTTGGCGATGTGGTTTGGCTGCGATGGTACGAAGCGAAAAAGGAACTATGGACGTTAGGTAAAATATTAAATTTATGTGGTAATCGTATGTATAATGTTTATGCCACCGACTATAATGTAAGTTGTAGAAGACACATAGATCAATTAAGAAAAAAATCGGGCCTGCCCAATGTTGAAATGATTTCAGACGAGAAAGAGACACATGATAGCTTGCCGTCTCACTCGCAGGTGTTAGTAGATGATGATGTAACAAGTTCGTTAAACTCACCCGCGCGCTCACCCCAGGCATGTTCCTCGTCTGTAACAGCTGTTACAAGTGAACCTCAGCATCCACCTTTAAGGCAAAATTTAGAGGAGGAGGAGGATGATTGGGCCGAGGCGCAGGAGGAGGCTCCTAGTAGTGTAGGGCCGGTAGACGAGCAGGCAGGCGCCGTGACGGAGACCGCGCGACCCCCCGCGCCCCCCAAGCCCGCTGACGGGGGCGGGTTGTCGAGCGATGTCCGCGCACCCCGCCCGGTGCGAGCATGTCGCCAGAGGAATGTAAATTATAAGTAAACAATAGAATGTTATCTAGTTATAAGTACATATTAGAAGTAAGTCTATGATTGTTATAATGGTTAATACTTATTATGTTTTTTCTGTTGTCTTCAGGTTTTCTGAATAGTGTGGGAGGAGTGATATATATGAACATATATGTGGGTAGGCTCCCGTGCTCAAACAGTAATAAACCAGCATCCATGCGCAACGGTTGTTTTACTTGCTTCCTTAGTCCGTACACTACAATCATCCAATGCAAGATCAATAATTAAATTTAGTAATAAGGCCGCCGATTGTGCTACCTACAGAACATGTTACAGTTAAACATGATATAAAACAGCAGTTATTATAAATGTTATCAGAAATATAGAGTTTTATAAAAAAAAACTAAAAGGGTTACGTTTACCTTTTGACGAACGGGACCCTAAAATTGAGGATATTCAAGTAAGATAACTCTTTATGCATTTATAAACAGTTAACACTTCGCAATAAACTCGTCTGCAGAAAGCAAAGCCAAAAGTGCGTAGCGAGCGCATATTTTTTTCGACAACGATTTATTATTCCTCATATCTTATTCAGTGACAAGAGGAATGGGTGTAATTTTTTACTTAGCTTGTGTCTGAAGCTTACTGCTGTTTCTTCATATTGTTAATTCTCCTTGAGTTTCTTTTTATTTGAGTCACGATCTCGTTTTCCGATTGCTTGTTGGCAATGAATAAGAATTACGCGGATCGACCGAAGGGATTTTCAGTTGACATTGCGAGTTTTTCTATATTTGAGATTTAGCGGCATGGAAACAAATGTTCTTTCGTTTAGCTTTCAATTTATTGCCTTTTAAGGGAGACAAGATATCGGATGAGTGGAAAAGGGTTGGGGGCTTTTCATATTAATGTATTAAACATATCATCGACTTATCATGAAGTAACTCATGTTAGTTTAGTGTTGTAGTTGAAAGTTACCCAAGTAAATAAACATAAATATTGTATATTTTTTATAATTATTTTTTACCTCGAATACATAATAAAAGTTACTCTTAATATTTTATAAGTATGTTTATGAAAAATACATTTAACATCAATATGAAAATGTGTTAACTATGACGGATTTGAAACATTTGTTTTTGTTACTTTGCGATTAATTCAACAAACTCCCAAATCCCTGAAAGACTCTTAAAGTATACCTAAATGTTTTCTTTTACTTTTAATCTGGTGTTAAACATTCAAATTAGCCTCTCTACCCCATTGTTCTGGGTTATTTAAGCATGTATACAATCGAGGACTGTCAGAAGTAGCGCATTTTTTTTTAAAATGAATGCCTGATTCATTTCGAGGTATATAATATTATTATTTTAGATCTGTATTATGATTTTTATTATTCTAGATTTCTGTTCAATGTCAGAAGACTTATTTTTGGAAAATACCTCCTATATAGTGTGACTGAATGTTTACCTTCCTGCTACAAAGCGAGGAGTCCTTGCTTGAGATAGCAGCCCTGAAGTACGAGTGTGAATGTGAAAAAAGCAGCAGATGATATCGTACCGCTTCCAAATAAATCATCGCAATTCGGGCTCCATATTCGCGCTATCTGTATAGACGCTTGTCGCCATATAACGGGAACACGATTGTACCATAAAATATTTCTCAGCCGAATCGTGAACAAAGTAAGCGATACGATTCCAACAGGAACTCTATGAATAAAATTATCGTTTTGCAGAATTGATTCTCTGGTTGAGTAAAATTGCATGGGCTGCTTACTGGGTATGATGTATCGAAAATTACATTATTACGTACTTTCGGTCGTAAAGTCTGTGAAAGTTATTTGAGTGGCGGCCGGATTGTTTTTAACTTTGATCAGATTGAAATAGGCAATTTTGTTGGTTTAACTTATATGAGTAGGTATATCAGCGCCGGAAGTCTGCAATATTTATAGGTGTGAATTGGATGTTAACACCAGGAAAATTCATTTTGGCAATTATTGGGTATTTTCAGATATATCCAAATATTCGCAACTTATTGATTTTGCAGAATGATTAGTCAAAGTCAAAGTCAAATGGTTTAACTGACGTAAAATTTTACAATTATTTATTTATTTTTATTTTATAATATTTGGAGAACTTACAGCTACAACACAATATGAACATATCAGGTAAACAGCTACTAGCCAATTACAAGTTCCCACATATGGTTCCAATGGTAAGGATTGAATTCTAGAACCCATCTCTTCGCTATTCAGCGCTGAGACCGGTTCCAGAATTCAATCCTTAGTTATTATACCTAGGCGTTACACGACACCAGCTGTAACACACACTAATACTAAAACACTAATATCTTTACTTAATAAAAACAACTAAGTTAATTATATGTCGATAGTTTCACAAATGCCCCGTCATTAAGGAGGAAAGAACTGGCGAAAGAAACTTCACGAGCATCTTTACATTTAGAATCAATAAATACCTATATGATTTCCTCATACTTATATAAATAACATACCTATTCATCGTTTTATAATTACACTTAAACAGAAACGCACCCGTCAATCCCATTTCATGGCAATTCCATTACCAGTTGGCACGCTCGTAAGCTACGGCCAAATAATTTCTACCAAATTCCCGAAAACCGCAACCGGCTTTGAAGGGTCGTATTCAAATGGAAGCTAGGCGTCCTGGCATCCTGGAAATCCTTGGTTTGTGTTTGTAATATTATAATATCTCATATCATATTGATATGCAAAAGGCTCTCAACGGGATCATACGGACGGCACGAATGAACGTTCTATTGTCGATATATACCTAATATGAATTATTGAGAGAGTAGCCACAATAGGGCTGGTTTTAAAGCAACCAAATTTAAATTGATAAATTAATATTGGCACCATAAAAGCGTAAAGGATCTATTTTAATAATTACGATTGAGCGTGAACTTTGGCCGATCTAGATTTTCTGAATTTTTACAGGTAGAATTATAATTATTTTATCTTTACCTAGATAATCAAATTTAGATAAGTACTTTGGTTCAGATGTTTTACTACATAGTTATTAAACGGACGTTAAAAAGTGATGTAAATAAATACAGTTATACTGTTGAGGTACATAAGTTACAAAGTGTTGCAAACGTGGTCCTACACTAAACCGAAAAGGAGTGAGTCAGTACTTTGAATAGGGTCATTTTGAATAGTACTCTTTTTGCAACAACCTTTATATATGTATAACTTACACTTAACCCTATGACTTAATTTGAACTAAAATTTTCAGGCAAATTGTAATATTATGCTAACGTGCTTACTTATACAGCTTTGGAATTTTTAATAAAACATTACTGGCTACATAAAAGGACATCATAAACCTACCGCGACGGTAGTCTGTTCGGCTTATCTCATTATATGAGATACTTGAGCCGGCGATACGGTTATAAAACCTGATTACCAAAAACTCGGCATCGTGACTAAAATATTTAAAAAAACAATTAAATTTGTGTCACAGTATCGCCGACTTAAAAACTTCAAAAAAACTACCTGCATAATATAATAACCTATATTTTTTTAAATAATTCTATCATTTTAGCTTACTTTCAGATTATCAGAATATACCTACATTGAATACGTAGGTAAGTTTTACGCACAATTTCCACTACAGAGCACAATACCGCGTCTTTTGTCTACGCAACAATGAACATCTTCCTTATCTGTGGTCTCGTTCGTGGAATCACCAGATTATAGATTTAGCTTCGGTCTAAGCAAGTGACAATGTGAAATTTTAGCGCTCCCCAATATTCGGCTAATCTTGAATCGGAGAATCGCGTGGGAGCAATGGAAATTGAGTGTGGATGGGCTTGAGCCAATGATTCAGATATTTGTTTAAAGGTGAGGTTACACGAGCGTTATTTTGTGAGTTGAGCCCACCCCTCGTCCCCGCGCACACTTTTCTGCCGCGCACAACTCACGAAATTACGCTCGTGTGGCCTCACCCTAATCACTATGAAAATATGGTGCGTAGATATTATAAATAACACGTCCTTGGTAGAGAAAGGATAAAAAAATTAGTTTTTTCTGTCAAATCCAAATAGGTACAAACAACATGTTATCTACATGTTGTGTTAATGCGTATAAGTACCGTATATACCTACACAGGCACAGGTACTAGGTAAGACTACATATGTTGTTGCGAATATTTTTATAATATTTTATTGTACCTACGTATTTCCTATTAACAATTTTTACGAAAAAAGGATTACAATACAAACAACATATTTTTAAAAAGCAACCATTACGAGTATCTTTTTTGCATTTTTCATAAAAGTGCGTGTCGGGTTCGAGAATAGTCCAGTATATTTTATTTGGATTGAAATCCATTTTTATCATGTATTCATTTATATTATGTGTAGCAGTACTCAGTATCGGGTTAGTGCTTTGAGGGCCTATTAAGGGTTTTTCTCACCGTTCGAATATGAAAAGAAATCACGATAAGCGAAATCGCGTTTATCTGTCACTGCTCGAACGGTATACCAACTCGAACTCCGCATGCTGGGGTAGAGTCCAATTTCCAGCAGCTCTCAGTAGGACAATGGGAGTACATGTGTGTACGTAGATACCGAGTAATATATTGCGGCTGTGAAATATTGCATCTGCATTCAGAGTGCGAACAATATCCACCAATTGAAAAACGCATAATTTACGTTGTAACTGTCAGGAAACGTAGCAATGGAAAGCTGCAAGTGACGTTCAGGACAATGATTAAAATTTAAATAAAGAACGCGTCGGTTGTGTTGTTTTTGGCGATGACTCGGATAATATTTCGGGCTTCGATCGTCAATTTTCTACTATAGTTTTTTAGTAGAAACTATTATAAGTGGCCCGTATTTTAATTGTAGTTAAGTATGTTTAATACTTCAGTTCGGTACAATAGTTAGGTTTGTAATTTGTTATTTAGTTTTTTTTTTATAAAATACACTCATTGTGTATGTATAAACTGTACAGCCAAAGCAAGCGAGCAATATTTATTATGTACCTATTTAATTAGGTATGATGCAAGTCACCCTAAATGACAAAATAAAATGAAATAGCTATAAAATATTAGCAACTATTAGAGACAAACTGCTGCATCACTTACCTATACTGTGGCTGAAGGCAGCTTTTTGCTCTCTAACCTGTGGATTTGGCAAGTCTGGTTTTTACGGTGAACCGATTGACCGTTTAACCGCCTCAAATTCACTCGCTTTTTCGTACAGAGATGCTTTCAATTTGAATGGAATTTTCATAGATTATAGAAGCGAAGCACGCACACAAAAGCGGATGTTTTACGGTGTACAAGTAGATAGTTGTCTAGGTTAGTAAACAGATTTGTTAAAGATTAGCCCATTACTTTTTAATTAAATATAATTTGGTTCAAGTGTTATTATTTAGTAGTAGCTGTTGCCCGCTGGCATTTGTTTTTAACCCTCATGTATTACATTTATTACTAGTGACTTCTAAAGTCCTTCCCTAAAATTTCTCTAGTAATAAAAATCTAAAATAAGTTTATATTTGGAATGTATTTAAATTGCGTCTTGTGTGTAATTAATTTATTTAATCCTTTATTGCACAAATATAAAAATAAGTGTACAAAGGGTGGACTAAAGTGTTGTAATATGTAAATATAAAAAATAAAATAAACGGCAAAATGTGGCACGTGTGAAAAAAAATAAGGTGTTCATAAATAAAAATAAGTATTTAAACAAAGTTCATCATAGTAGTTCTCCGAAGTGGTGTGCACGAAAAGGGCAAATCTACTGAGATTGAGCGCCGCAACAAACAGCAAACATTACATGACTATCCACACTCGATCGAACGCGCACGTGTAAGGAGTACCAACACAATCAGGCATCCCCCCCACTAATTAGCCAGTTAGGCCGCCTTCCACCTCATTATAGGAGGTTCGGCATTGGTGTATGGATAATATTGGCCCCTTTCAGGAGAAGGAAACATAGAAGAAGTTATATTGGTTATAAAATTCTAAAACCGTTTATAAAAGCATTTTTAGATAGACAGGTACATACAGGGACTCAGTTGTAGACTTCTCTCTAAGATAAGGGTAAAAAGGCGGTCTTAAGTGATTTTTAACAGACAACATTTAGGTGTCTATGTAAAATAGGGTTAAGTATGTACGAAACATTCAGTTCGTTAAATTTTTACCTGTGTGAATCTTAGAATTTCACAGATTCCTTGAAATGTCGTCCCCTAAGAAGTGGCTGTCTTTACCACAGCGCACAAACAAAACCGAAAATCTGTACATACACTTCCACCTAATTCCCCGACACCTACTTAGCAACAGATCACCCCTAAATAAGGACGATAGCCGAGCGGTATGAAGTGTGGGCGGGCGTCGCGTGACTGCGGAGATTTACAACTCCATCGAGCAATCAGCGAAACGCTTAACAAGCCTCGATAAAACTTGGAATGATTGCTGCCAGCGCGATAAGGAAGGCCGCGGGATAACGACGTGTGAATCGGGCCATTTTTCACGACGCATCGCCGATTTTTTTTCATTTTCTATAAGTAGATGGAATGGAACAGAACTATCTAGTCAATTTACCTTCTGTTGCATTCTCACTAAGAGAACGCAATTATGAACTTTATAACACGTATAAAATTGCTTGTAAGAAAATATAGCGAGGACAGGTGGAGTACCGGCAATTAGCAAGCAGCTTTGCATTTTTTATTAGCATATATAATACGTGCGCTCAAAGTTTTATTGACTTATAGTAGGTATATATCAGGTAGGTACTTTTACAAAACTTTGCAAAACATTTCTCTATACCTAACATTTCGCTATTATGTTTATTTACAATTATCCCATAATCCACAATCTACAGTTTCGAAACTTGCCACAACTTTTGAAAACTTGCAGCAATTCTACTCATAAGTAAAGGAACTTTATACCTCACTTAAATTGCAATGCATGCTTGCTTACAGTATAGTATACAGTATAGAATGCAAACACTTGGCAATACATTCAGTTTTAAACAAAGCTATGCTGCCATACTAAGTCGGTATTTGTAAGCACAAAGAGTTCAAATAAATGTAGTACGATAAAAAACTCTTTTGAAATTTACCTCTAAGAGTAAGAGTACAGCACAAACACTGAACTAACTTAAATGGCACACAACAAAAAGTATGTCGCACTAGCATTTGAGTGGCGACGTCAGAAAGGGATGGATGTAGGCATGTAGGGGCAAGCACACTGGAAAAGCAACGTGAAGCAAGTAAGAAACTATATTTTTTGTAATATAGTGTAGGTGAGTATTGTACTGCTTATATTTGTCTATTGTAAGCTTTCTGCAATGGTAGAATCACTGCAAACTTTTTTCATGTAAAAATTTATGGAGTTATCCTTGAAACGCGCCATTATTAAACGTATCTACACAACACCGTATCTCGGTCTCTATATTTATAAACATTCACGCGTCGATAAGTAAATCCGGGCACATCATTTCTCCCTATTCACATGTCGCGAGGGTGGTGAATACAGCGGTGTAGCTGAGATAAGTCGCCTCCCGGAGTCGGTCGCAGCCAGCTCTCGGTTTTCTGCCCGAACTATTCCTCACACGGTGCATTACCCTCGTCCACCGCATTCGAGAGCTATTTGCTGCCGGAGATTAGATTAATGTTGCCACTTTTCTACTTGTCGTAACCACGAAAGTTTTCGTGAAATAAAACCCCGGGCTTAGTTTCTGCCCGATTGTTTCACATTCGCCAACCAATTTACGATGTTATCGCCGAAATTGCGGAACTGTGTGCGAAGTTTTTGCCGGCTGATATTCCTTCGCGGCGAGATTGATACAACCATTTTCTGCTGTTCGCGTTCTGGGGACGGCACCGCATGTGACATGACATTTCGTTTAACCCTTCAATTACAATGTCGCGTTTCTGAAAATTGTACACCAAGCCCTGAGGGATTCTTAACTCGTTCCACTTCAGCTGTTCAACGTAATCGTAATATTTTGTTGTTGATAAAGTTAACGTTACACAAGCTTTAGAAAAAAACTTAAAATACAAATGTATCCTTTTACCACCGCTTTTTGATCATAACCATAAAATGATACGTTCGTTAAAAATAAGAATATTTTCAGGGTCCCTGGTGGAATATTTGAATTTGGCACCGTTTCACCGTTCGGCGGGGTCGGGTAAAATGTGGCCCGTTTGTAGGTGCAATTCCAGCGCTCACTGCTTCCGCATCCGTCGGGTGTACAGAAATATAACCGCGAGGTGAAAACGGCCCTTGGTGAGCCGGTTATTACCACCGTTACCATTAAATATCTTACGCAAATAGCTCTGTAACGTTAGGACAAAAAAGCCGAAAGCATTTTCCCGTGAGCGGCTATAATCTCCAAGTAATTTTGGGTTAAAATTGGCTATTTTATATCACGACTGTTAAGCCGAAAGGCGTCTGGGGAGAGCAGCTGTTTTCAAGATGATTGCGTCATTAAACACCTTTTACTTTTAAATTAAAAGCAATACAAGTTAGGAAGTAATAAAGGAGTTAACTGCTACGTTTATTTGTGGTAGTTAAAACTCGATAAAATCATAAATTTTGAAGTAAATATTTCGTAAATATCAGGTTAGGTATAATTATGATAATATGATCCAATTTTCATATTCCTTAGAGATAAGAGTCGTCCGGGGAAGTCCCGGCTAAGTGACAACTAACAACGCCGTTTTGACAGCAAATGGATGAGAAAAGAAAAGGTAACAAGAAAATACGGAGTATGTACTCCCGTTTCTAGCTGTTACCAAGATAATGATGTGTTTTGAAGTCAGTTGATATGATGTACCTCGTTAGTCTAACAAAGTCAGTGTTTAAAGCGTTGTTAAAATTATAACTACATCATTATCATGTTTGTTTTCTTATGAAATGGTAAAACGATACAATTATTGTACTGGTCTTTTACCTAACTAACTATGGTGTAGATAGCTACTTATTTAATTTAAAAATCAATGGTCCGCTCTGTTGGACCACTGGAGTTTTAAATCTCTCCCTAACAATCTCAAATCTCATTCGTGTACTATTCTGCCTATCTTCGTATCTAACAATCGTACTTACATCTTTGGATTCGATGAAATCACACCAATAACATCGCCAACCGATCCAGAATACGCCAGTTCACCGAAAACATTGCCGCGTGTATCATACACAACACGGGCATAGTTTAATAATAAATGTACAATCCTACCGAGAGCCATAACTTTGTCCGAAACAGCGAACCGTTGGGCCATTTCTGCAGAACAAACTAGCAATAGGGTGGATTTCCCACGGGGCCCCGTAATGAACGTATTTGTCTATATGGCCGACGGTAAACAGAGGTGTTTGGGCCGTATTAAATTATGCTTGAAGGACACGACTTTAATATGTATTGTATACCTAGAGAGCAGAGTAAGTTGGATACGTTTAAATTTGAATAAGAAATGTTCAATGTTGCTTATTTATTAAGAATAAAGTAGGCATTTTTATAGCATTGGTTAACAAATTCAGTTACGGCCAATACCGACTCAAGAAACTACTGCGCAGATTGCGTATTTTTTCTAAAAAGGTACAATATAACTTCTAGAATTAATAAAAAATCTAACACACATATATTTACAATAGCTATAATTTAGATATCCTCCTGCCAGCCACTATTATGAGTAGGCACTTGCGGCTATAACTCAACAGCCGCGACACTATAGGCAGCCATAAAAATTTCGCGGCTATTTCAGTAGTAGAACAACGCCTTTATTCAGAGCACTCAAAAATTGCTAGTCTCCTGCATACTTTTTAGATAAAATTTATCATATTAAATCATCAAGAAATCTTCCAGGTCATGGGCGGTAATCGGTTCATGAGTACCCGCTGAAGCTTTGAAGAAGATAATTTTCAGCCAGACATCTCATTTATCTCGTATTTTAACTGGTATATTCAATGTCACAAGATGCTTGAGACGTTCCATTCACAAAATTCCAACATCAAACGACTCCAATTTTTTAAAAGATTTAATTTAAAATTGAAACAAATTACCGTTTTTAGTTAATTATATCCTTTGCTCCGTTAAATGTAGTTCAATGTTGCAGAAGCTAGCCTTTTCTGTTAAGAAGTAATTTGGTGCTTTTCTCAGTGGAACTTTTTCATTGCCCGTGAGTGTATATGAGTACCATCAATAAAAGTCATTCAGTTCAGTTTCCCTCATTCAATGCAATCGCATCTCAAGCATCTTGTGACATTGAATATATCAGTTAAAATACGAGATAAATGAGATGTCTGGCTGAAAATTATCTTATTCAAAGCTTCAGCGGGTACTCATGAACCGATTACCGCCCATGACCTGGAAGATTTCTTGACAATCTACTAGCTTATTACTTGACACCATTCTTAGAGATATTGCTTATAAGAAGTTTCTTTAAAAATAACCTCTTGGGTCAGGACCATGAGTCCTTAGGTTATAAAATTAACAATTCACTTCAACAATAAACACTCTGAATCTTGATCCTTATAGAATCACTATACCGAGTCGAATAGCCTACCAGGTCCCCTGAAGTGCAATATTTTACTAACTTTCTATACTCGCAGAAACTGTCGCGAGCCGCGAACAGCGAAAAATAATTCACTCCTACCCTCATATTTCATAACTTTATTCTAACAATAACGGCGAGTGTACGCTGTTGAAAAGTCCAATGGAAACTCGATATGGAGCGACACTGTTTGGTGAGAATTTTTCCTTTTTTAGCTCGCACTTGAGGCTTTGAATAGGTCGTAAATGGAAAGCACAATTGGGTCTTTGTTAGTTGTGTGGAAAAAAGTTTTACGCTTAAGCAATTTTAAACAAGGAAAGGGGCGAGAATTTCTTAATTTCGTTCTCATTCTTACCTTATGATGAAGCTGGTTCGTTATTCGTAGCGGCGTAGCAGATTACTTCCGTGTGCTACGCCGTAGCGGCTACGCTCTGCCACCGCCGTAGCACGTAGCAACCGAGCGAATCGTGGGAAATAAATCTAATTTCCATTACTTGTTGAAAATTCTCCATTGAAGTTACATTAAATTAATAAAATTTGCAAAATTGGATATTTGTGATGCCGTGTAAATAGTTTTTACTTGAGTTCATAGTACACATTTTAAAAGTATGACGTGAATACCTAGAAACCTAGAAAATGGTATTAGATAGGAAACATAATATAGAGTTTTTATCCTTAGATCGGGAGGGCAGCAATTGAGAATATTAACAACCCCACAAATAACTATGAGTATTCATCATGGTTAGTTTATACTTCAAACCTTAAACGGACCATCAACCGGTATAAGTTATTTTTGAAATCACTTTACGAAATCTTTCACGCCCAGAATCGGGTAGTACGAGTAGATTTTTCCAGGCGCCACGGTCTGTAGCGCTCCCTCCGTGTGTGTTGGACTTGAACAAGTTGGTACCGTGGCAGACATGTTGGACTGTTGGTACAGTGGCAGACATGTTAATACAGTGCCAGACATGTACAGTTGCAGATAAGTTGGTATAGTGGCAGAAACGACGCTCTGTATTTTAGTCTCGGCTAGACTTTTCAATGAAATTATGTAGGTAAGAATTCATTTTCATGTTTTGTTTTGTATAGTCTTATCTTAGTTGTTGATTGCGCAAAATACAGGATTTAGAATTAATAGTATTTAGGGTTCAAAACCAAAAGAGAAAGTAAGTCAGTATTTAGGTGTAAAAAAATATAAATTAAAAGCCTGGGTTGGATAACGTAGCCGCCTTTTTTCTTTATAACGAATATCGGTGTCACGAATTTCACCCAATCTATATAATCTATACAATATATAATAGCAGCCAATAGTGAGCTGACTACTCATCCACAGTGACTGGCATGAAACACACAACAGAGGTAATATTCTGGCTGGTTTACGAGCCAGAAGCGATAGAGAGCCCGTATCACGTTTACATCCGGTGCGGTGCGTGGCGGCGCGATGGAGCGAATAGCGATTGCCAAGTCTTTCTATAGATGTACGGACACATTGTATTTAATAATAATACAAACTATTATTATTAAATTCACTTATTCAATTAACAAGACTCGGAGATTCACAATCTCACATAGACAATAATAATTAATAATTTAATATCATATCGGTGAGTAATAATAAACCTAGTTATAAAAAAAACTCCGAAAGTCTGAGAAACCCTATAAAATCTTATACACGCTACGCTATTTAGTTACCCGATATGTTAGTGAAGATATAACTTCTAACGATATACCTGTAACGACGTATCAATGATTCTTTCATAGTTAAAAACAAAGCAAATCAACTCGAACTTAATCTAGCTTTGCAATCGCTACGGTGCCCTGAATACAAATACAACTAAAGGCAAAATGCTCAACATAGAAATATAACTTTTTTCCTGCTGAAAAAGTTTCAGTAGGTACCTTCTTATATTACAGTACAGGATTGGGTAGTTTCATGATGACGAGGGATGATTTGCAAATAAGGCTTGAATTCATCCTGTGATCATTGTTAAACTACCTATTATATTATTATTCTGATTAGCTACAGTAACTTTCAAGTTATAATGATATAATGGGAACCCCATGTGACCCCTTATTTTCACACATGAATAAATCACATGATAACAGTCACTTATCCCAGGGAAATCCGCTTATAAAAATATTTTCCTTTTACTAATTGACAGGTATTCCAAAAATGAAACCTCCTACGTCTTCATCACACGTCTCTAAGTTTATGTACAGGGTGATGTAAATAGACGGAGCAGCAGGAAATATGTTTTTATGAACTCCGCGGACCCTCCTAGTTGCGTAGACTTTTCCAACTGAAAGCTAAGTTTCAGGTTTTCGGTTTGCAATACCACATTTGCATCATCCTGTATATTTGAGTAGAATTGAGCAGAGCACATTCACCTTCTCCGTAATAACACTTGTGTATAAATCACTGCAGTGCAATATTACATATTTGATGGAGAGTGAGCAATGTGTGTGAGAGTGTGTGTTGCATCATTTATATCCTTGTGCTCCTGTATACATGTTTACGTACAAGTATACATATACAATTGTACATAATGTACATAGACTGATAGACGCCTCGTGGACAATCCTCATTTCACTCACAAGGTACGTGCTGAGAAGACGTGAATTTATGTACGTACCTCTACCTATGCTTAATTTTATACATAAAGTGAATGTGAATCTGATAGCGCACTGAGATTAAGTTGTTCAGAAATAAACTATTCTAACTAACTATCTAATTTCAAGTATGTTGACATGATACCTAGAAAAATACCTTCTAATATCTGTTTTGCCTTTTTTGTAAAAATGACGTGCGAAGAAGCACTTTTGAAACAATCCAATACAGAATAAGCTAATTAAATTATAATTTTGCATAACACATTTATAACGTGAATACTTCCATCAAATAAAACCCTTATCATCTCACTCATGTGTCGTCCCTTTCATCCTCTGTCTGTTATATTTTATATCATGTCCAAGAGAAAAAACGCCAACAAATAAATCAGTGGAACTGCCTCGGGACAAAATGAGGCTTGCTAAATGACATGAAACAAGTCTTTGTGGCTTTGTAAAAGGAGCTATGAGGAAAACATCCTTCTTTTGTTTTGCTTACTGAATACAAAATTTGCGAAAATTAGGATTGGGGGTATTGGTGTCTGTAAAAATCAAACTTCACGTAATATGTATTATGTACAGTCAGTTTAAGTATGTGGTTTTGTATACTAACCTATAAACATAATGCACATAACGCTTTTCATTCATATAAACATTGACTGCTTGTTAGTTTGACAAGTGGTATGCTACATATGTTAGATAATATTTTATTTAATTCATTACTTACTCTTTATTATTTTATAATTTCAGGTTTATTATTATGTTATCTACATAATTATTTCTTGAGTTATTTGGTTTGTATAATTTAAGGAAGTGCTGATGACGAATATGAGCATTTCCGGTTAATGGCTGTCAAACTGAATTTTAAAAAATGGAATAGAATGTACGGTAGGAATCAGTGTTGAGAATTTTTGTCTGTTGTCTTGTGAAAACGAAGAATAAAACAAAGTTAATCGTTTCTGTAAGAGTTTTACTGAAGAATCCAACAAATTCAGAAGCAGGGATTGTTTCTACGTTCCACTTAAGTGTAAGTTGCATCGGCCGTGTTTTAAAAGGTGAGCAAAAATTCTTAATTTTGCGATGCATGCCCCGAAGTGATTGTGAAATATGAATAGTTAGTTAATCTGATGTGTGCTGGGAACAATAGGCGTTTTAATAACGAAATCATCGTGAACTTTAGAAGTAAAAGATTAAACAATTTTTTTTTCTTCTCTTCTGCTAACTTTACTACTTATATATATTTTTTGTTTCCACTGAGAGATACCTACATTATTACACCGGCTTAACCGTTTCCTATGTGTTTACCGTTGAAAGCAAAATTAAAAGTATCGTTCAAAACCAAGGTCATTCTTAGAAACGTAATAGATTTCCAATCGTCTTCAAGATTAATTAATTAGGTACCCTGTGACACGAAATTACGTTATGTATGCTCGTACAGACGTAGACGTTATCCATGTCTGATGTAGGAAGTTGTGTTTAAATCAAAGTACTGTTTGGGCAAAACTTGGTGCGTTCCAGGAACATGAATAACGAAGGCCGAGGTTCACGAGAAGTGCGTACACCATCGCAACCGCGGTCTCCGCGCAGCCCACTGCGTCAAAGTGGACGGCGCTCGCGGCGAGACCGATCGCGTACACGCACGCGGGACAGCGGCCGACGGTCGCAGCTGGACGCCGACGGTGCACGGCAGCGTTCGCATCGCAGTGCACAGCAACGGTCGCGCAGCCATGAGCGCGACAGATCCAGAACTTCACAACGTCGTTCGCGCAGCCAGGAGCGCGCTAGCAGTCGGCGGCGGCGCCACAGTCGGCGCTCTCGCAGCCCGCTATCCCGCGGCTCCCAGCGTGCGGCTCGGCGCTCGCGAAGCCTCGAGCGTGGAAGCAGCCGGCGGTCGCAGCGGCGCTCACGCAGCCGCGAGCCTGGCAGCGGGCGTCACTCACCCTGCGCGTGCAGCCACAACCGAAGTCGGTCCCGTCAATCCACGGCGGGCAATGAGCGTGATGATCAGCGTGAGCGGAGGTTGAACGATCGTGAGTCCAAAAATAGTACTAGCTTACAGTCTAGCCACCTACCTAATAGTGATAGTATACTGTCTCAGCTAATAAATGCATTGCAATCAGTAAGTAGGGATACGACTAGCAATACGTTATCTGGGCATAACACACTACCCGAATTTGACCCATCTCGCAAAGAACAAACTATAAACATGTGGCTACATAAGGTGAATGAGTGCGCCCTCATATATAAATGGAATGATCAGCAAACTGTTCATTTTGCTTTGCCAAAGCTGAAAGGGTTAGCTCAAAAATGGTACGAAGGCCTCACTACGGTACTCCATACTTGGCAAGAGTGGCAGGAGAAACTAAAACTAGCTTTTCCTGCCGATGAGAACTACGGACAACTACTGACGACTATGCTTGCTAAACGTGCTCGTTTTGCCGACTCTTTAGAAGAGTATTTTTACGAGAAATCTGTTTTACTAAATCGCTGTGCTGTTGATGGGAAACGAGCCGTTGATTGCATAGTCTTTGGTATTGATGACCGAAGTGTACGTTTGGGTGCTGAGGCTGCTCGTTTTGAATCGCCTGATCAATTACTACCATATTTGAAAACTGTAAAGAATAGTCAGGGTATTAACGAACGTAAAAGGGCGCAGAATAACGACGGTAAAATTGAGTATGCGTCGAAAGAGGAAGGGGGTAAAAATAAGGATCGGTCTTCTATCAGATGCTTTAACTGCATGCAAGATGGGCATTATGTGTCTAGTTGCCCCAAACCTATTTTGAGGTGTGACACTTGTCTACGCTATGGGCATACTAAAGAAAAATGCCGTAATGCCACATCCACGGCAGGCGCCGATACTAAAACTAGGAATTAGTTAATAAAACAAGCATTAGTTAATACCTAATACCCCTCTAGAAAACTTTATTGACTTCGGTAGTACGTCGACGATGATCAGTCTGGATGCAGCACAAAGATTAGGACTTAATTGGAACAACAATGACGGCCTACCTTTGTTGCGGGGTTTTGGTGACGTGACGCTACCGTAGGTACAACCTTTGGGTACAATTCTAGTTAACTTTGAAGTAGAGTGCGCATGTGCTCTTGTACTAGTCCTTGTGGTGCCGAATCACGTTGTGCACGTACCTATGATTATCGGTCAGACATTTACAGAGCAATCCCATATTGTAAGTTGAAAAGGATAGTACTACGTTGAAATTTAAGTCCCAAAACTTATGAGCTATCTTTAAAAAAAATATATTTAAAACTAGTTGGTATACAATACTTATAAGCTTAATAATATACTGAATTATAATGTGTAGGTATATGAGCAGAGCTAATTACTTATCATCACAACCCTGCATTAATGTCCGCTAAGTAATCATCAATTTTAATAATAAGTTTTTTTTTTAAGAGTTACTCTTTAATGTAATATTTGAAGTTATTCTCTGGCATTTCAGTAACTTATGTTAGAAGTTTATTATAAAATCTAATACAGTACCCTATACTATTTACAATACCCTAAAACGATTTATCAATTTTTGCCAGACGCATCGCTGGAGAAGCCAGCGTATGCGTATCTATAGTCATCCCAAGAAAGACAGTATTCTTAACTAGGTCCAATTTATTTCCATCTAAAATAATGTTAGTATGGCATTGTAAAACATTCGGCAGTGTACATTTAATACATTTCGTTTTCTTGGAATTCAATAAAAGATTATTTACGGTAGACAAATCGTGTATGACGGACAGAATAGAATTAATGTCATTAAAACTATACTGCTGACTATGAAACAATCGAGCTTCATTGCAATGCAAAAGCATCTGACTGAGTATGACCCTCTCAAATATTTTACTCAAAACTGGAAGAATCGAGACAGGCCTGAAATTTGCAGTGTTCTCCATATCCCCACTTTTGAACCAAGATACAACTTTACTCAATTTCATAAGATCTGGGAACACACCTTTAGCGATACATTTGTTAACAATGTTAGCAATGTTAGAAAGAACAAATTTAACTGACATTTCCCACAAGTCTCGAGTTTTCTTCATATTTAAAGACTTAAATGTTTTTATAATAGTTAATGTATTAATATATCTGAATTTAAATTCCTTATCGGTTTAAGGTGCGCTCTCCTTCGTCAGGGTTTCAGCTGATACCGCCACAGAATCTAGGCTACAAGTAGTCTCTAAAGATGTCGTATGTGGATGCACTGAGCATCAGTATATTACGCGTTACCACAAAAAGGACAAACAAAAAGCTTATTAAGACAAAAATACTGTTGAGCCCAAGAAATACTCGGTCGGTGACCTTGTAAATGTAGATCGTGAGATTCCTTCCACGGGCCAGAGCAAAAGTTAACACCACGTTTTCAGGGACCTTACAGGGTTACGGGGGTCCTTGATAACGATAGGTATCAAATTGAGGATACCCCTTTCACGAAAATAATAATCGTAGTTACTCAGCCGTCGTAGTTTCGGATAAATTAAAACCCTGGGCCTGGTTGCATTTTCAAAGATCTTATTCCTTGTCTTCTGTTGAAGACGACGACTAGCCATGATTACAATTTTAATTGGGGATATTACAGATGATGTGTGTTTTGTTATAGCTTTTGGTCTGACCATTATGATTTTATATATTATTTATGTTTTACTGATTGCAATTTAGATGAGATAATATCATTTCGTATATAATATTGGTACATGTGACCCATATTATAATTAAACGGTTTCAAGATAGATGAGGCCTGGTCCGTTGAGTGTTATAATAATATGTACCTGTATTAAATGGGAGTAGGGTAGATGAGACCTACACCATTCTCGATCGGTTCCAAGATAGATGAGGCTTGGCCCGTTGAGTGTTATAATAATGTGTATATTGAATGGGAGTAGGGTAGATGAGACCTACACCATTCTCGATCGGTTCCAAGATAGATGAGGCTTGGCCCGTTGAGTGTTATAATAATGTGTATATTAAATGGGAGTAGGGTAGATGAGACCTACACCATTCTCGATCGGTTCCAAGATAGATGAGGCTTGGCCCGTTGAGTGTTATAATAATGTGTATATTAAATGGGAGTAGGGTAGATGAGACCTACACCATTCTCGATCGGTTCCAAGATAGATGAGGCTTGGCCCGTTGAGTGATATAATAATGTGTATATTAAATGGGAGTAGGGTAGATGAGACCTACACCATTCTCGATCGGTTCCAAGATAGATGAGGCTTGGCCCGTTATTAATAGGTAAATAAATATTTTGATGATGTGATAACTTAATAAATGAGAATTCTGTTATATTCTTTATAAAATAAATTAAGTAGTGAAAAAATTGCATTGTATAAATTGTAAACTAGTATATATGTTAACTGCTCTACTCTATTATGAGGTACTACATGTATATCTATCACATAGCTCGTAGACTTCAAATTAAATTACTATATGTATCAGTGTGCTGATGTGCTCTTATGGCTGTCTAAGATTGTTGTCATAATTGTTGTCAATATTTCTTATTATGTATTTTTTCCTGCTTGTCATAGATTTTGAGTAGTCTTGGAGTGTCTTTTTATTTGAATTAGTTTAAAAACTAAGTTATAAAATAAAACATAATGACAAATGAAATACTTACAAGCAAAAATAATTGATTTCGTAGTTAAACCATTTATTTTGGCCGTAGTTTATTTGTTTAATAGTATTTTCATTAAAAAGACACACAAAGATTGTTTACCTTTTTTGCCAAATAGGAATGAATATAGTATAAATTGTTGCTTACTAGCACTTACTTCATAATAATATAGGTATTTTTGGTATTAATTAACTGTTTAATTGCTACACGAGGACGTGTAAATGTATTAATGGATGGCCGAGTGTTAGATAATATTTTATTTAATTCATTACTTACTCTTTATTATTTTATAATTTCAGGTTTATTATTATGTTATCTACATAATTATTTCTTGAGTTATTTGGTTTGTATAATTTAAGGAAGTGCTGATGACGAATATGAGCATTTCCGGTTAATGGCTGTCAAACTGAATTTTTAAAAATGGAATAGAATGTACGGTAGGAATCAGTGTTGAGAATTTTTGTCTGTTGTCTTGTGAAAACGAAGAATAAAACAAAGTTAATCGTTTCTGTAAGAGTTTTACTGAAGAATCCAACAAATAGGTAAATGATGAAGCTGACCTAAGTATACCTAACCTATAATAAAAAAATGCAATAGCTAAATATTTTTCCAAGCCTAACACCGTCTTAAGGGCCCGTACAGGGTGACGTGCCGCGCCAATTTTGGGTTTTCAATGCTCTTCACACAGCACACGCAGTGACACGCACACATGTAAGTTTGCACAGTGGGTCGATAAACTTTTACTCGCCAACTTTATTGACAATTATGTTCAAGTACATTTTGGGTGATTTTAGGGTAAGTAAGTATAATTCTTACTTACACTGGTAGGCACCAGGAAAGAGTAGAAATTAATAGGGGTGCCACTTTACTCTATACTCGGAACCCGATTAACTTTCTCAAACAAATGTGGTATTTACTTGTAGAAAGGTAACTAAAAGTATTAAAGTGTAGATAATAAGTTTCGGGCATCCTCCAGCCAACTGAACCCCGACGACAAAGCAAAGTAAATACATAGTGTCGCAAAAGGGCTATACTAAGCCAAAAGGGGATGACTCAAGGGGTCATTCTGAACAACTTTTGTTCTACGAGATTTACAAATTCGCGAAAAAAAATATTCGTTTTCCATGGCAAAAAGTCACATGTCCAACAAAGTTTCTATGAAAAAGGTTTTTTTTTGTTAATTTCCAAAACTCGTAGAGCAAAAGTTCAGAATGACCCCCTGTCTTACTCCTTTTTACCCGACTGCCGAAGGAGGAGGGTAATGTTTTTTGATTGTATGTATGTATATATGTATGTTTGTCTGTTTCTTTGTTCCCTCCTGTAGCCTAAACGGCTTGATAAATTTTGATGTATGAGGTATTGTTAGAAGCGTATTGATGGCGCGATGGCTATAGGCTATGTGACGTTCCATTAAAATGTACATAGCGCCCTCTTGAGGACATAACGTGATGATCGAAAAAATAATAATTCAACTTTGCCGTGTAAGGTATCAAATGAAAGGACTTGATTTTCACATTACAAAAATATGCATATTGAAGGTATTTAAATAACAACACCAAAATTATTGAAATAAAAAATGATCATGAACTACCTACCGACGTAAAATTTCATAAAATAAAAACAACTAAAAAGTTACAAATAAAAAAATACAATTATAAAAAACTAAAAACCTGACTGTACGCTAAAAACATGAAAACGAGTCCCAATGTTAATGGAAAGTATCGCAGGCGGGGACCAACTTGACCGCCACTCAAGGCCGTTTTCTAAGTAACATTCAGCTAAATGGTGAACCCTCTGCTGGTATAATTTGTTTATATACCGCTTTTTCAATACCTGTAAGTACATTTTTTGGCAGCATAATATTTTTACTTAATTTTAGGGTTTCGAACGTCAAAAGAAAAAAGCAACCGTTATAGGATCTCTTTGTTGTCCGTCTGTCTGACTGACTGTCTGTCACCGCCCTTTTTCTCAGAAACGGGTAAAGATATCAAGCTTATATTTCGCATAGATGGGGAGTACCCCAAAAAAAATATTATGGTACTCCCTGTCCCACACAAGTAAATTGGGGCTTATATTTTTTCCAGTTATTTTGATGTGTATCCTTTTTTTTCTTTGTTGTTTTGTATAAGTATGTGTTTCTTTTCTTTAAATCTGTATTTTTTTTGTTGTTGCTGTCTATGTGTCGAAAAAATGTATCTTTATCTTCAAATCACGCCATCTATCGTTTGTTTTTTTTTGTGGCTACTGTCTATAGAAGAAATTCCGTCATTGACAAGTTTACGTTACGAATTTATTTTTATTTATTTTATTTTTATTTTTACATTTTCGTGGAGAATCAACAGCATTTTGTTAATAAATAATTATTACTTATGAACACATAACAACTTGATGCCATTAACAGAATGAACTTAGTAAACCCAGTAAACCTAACGGATCCAGAGGAAAAACAAAATCTCTTTCTCTCTCTCTGAAAAACATACTTAATAGCCCAAACTCGATGCTTTTAGCTATTAACATCTTTGAAATAAAATTGAGCCACCACCGTGTTACTGCCCTCATCAGATCCTCACGAGACCATACCTCAACCAGCACCAAGAGACTGTATTTTTGATCCCTAACCTAATGTTCGTGCGTATTGTCATCACTTAGATCCATTCGCTATATTCCTGCTCCTCATCAGACCTTTACGAGACTGTAATATCACGAGAATATTGCACACTATCTAATTTAATTTAATGTATTGAATATACTGGAAGAATTATGCTTCCTCAATTTCAAATCAAATTATGTTGGTGTCATAAAAGTTGAAAAAGTGCAATGACAACCAATGTGCAGTGATTTTGTATCTGTACACGATAAGATCGCTAAGACAGCTGTCAGTGCTGCCTAAACCGACGTGACCCTTCTTTGGAGGCCAGCGGCCAACTGAGTCAAACGTCACTTGTGTTTATGATTTTATAACACAGAAAGCCGCCATAGATATTTGTATGAAGATTTGAGGGAAAAAAATTGCTCAAGTTTGGGATTAATTTACACAAAATAAGTGTGTGTTTATTAAAAAACAAGGTATTTAGCGCCTAGTCCAAGCCTTTAACTTTATAATATGATAAAAATCATATGAAAATTCTTTATAATTACGACACAGTTGTTACAATACGGGAGTGTGATTGACTGGTTTTTCTTGATATTCTGAAATTAATTTACAGTTATCCATAATCATTTACTTAAATTCGAATGATTCAGCACCTAGCTAGACTCTTCAACTACCTGTGTGATTTTTTTCAAGGCTGTAGAGCATCATTTACTACATAATTCTATGACAATGCCAACCCTCGATTCCCTATTGCAGACCCTTAATATTTTAATTTTTCTACGAGCTCAGTGTAACTTTCTAGAAGGTAGCTGAAGCCGAGAGCAAAACACATAACTCAGAGCTGAAACCGTCTAATTAGTGAACTTTGTAAACTCCTGCTGCTATTTGGTATGCTAAGTGTTACGGAAAGTTGATGCTAAGATTTTGAGACTTTTATAGTTAATACCAGCAGGGGAGGCGGGTCTCAGGTATGTAAATCATCAACGCCGAAGCAGTGAAAACGTAATTAGCTACCATTTTTGCGAGCAAACAGCTCTTCAGCGCCAAAACTTATTCAATGGACAACATTTCATTTTCTTTACCCTATATTTTTATTAGCTATTCGTAAAGTTTATTAAAAATTAGAGGACCCGTATTTTTTTATTTTGTATATACATTAATTTTTGCATGTTATTTTTAACTTTAAAGTTAATTATTTTAAAACCGGAAGTGTCGTCACATATTAGGCTCAATTTTTATTTTTGTCTATTGCCTTAGTCTCGAAAAAAAACATAAATGACACTGACAAGTCACATTTAAACTTTGTTTACATGCCAACCAACAAATGGGTCATTTTCAAATGACATTGATATTTCTGATGATACAAAGTACCTACTTATCATGAAAAAAAATAAGCAGAAGCATTTTTTCAGTTGTGTAGGCGGTGGCATGCTCTGGGACATATTATATAGAGGTCATCTCTTAATACGTACTAACCATTTTACATGATAAATAAAAAAAATAGTCAGAAAGTGTCAGAACAGAATTTGTGAAAATGACCCAAATAAACAACAACATCACGATATAACGTCAACGTCAATCAAAAATGAAAGTGACAGTTACTTTGTTTTTAAATCTATAGGCTTTGATCATCAAAATGCATCGCACCTGATGCATGATGTCATCAGCACTTTTTTACTATTTTATGATTTTCTCGAAAATAATACATCCAAAAAATACAAAAACATTTTTTTTGTGGCCTTTAGAGCTAAATCTCGAAATGGTTTTCGATTTATAGCAGCTTTAGTTTTTTGAAATGTTGTCCATTTGAAAATCGCAAATTATGTACATTGTTTGCGGCAAGCCCTACCGCGACGCTTCGGAAGTCCATTTGCATTTTATCGCGGCACACGAAATAAACCTAATATTTAAAGTCGAAAGACAAACTTCATTTATCGAGTTGAGCAGTCATATGCGGCGGGGGAAAATTGGAGTTTGGAAGTAAAGTTTGTAGCGGTCCCGGGTTCGATGCAAGGAGCGCTATACGTCACGTGTGCGCCACCCAATTTGTCTGTCATTGGCAAAGCCGAAAATGCGAATTGAACCGCAAACGTGTTCGGAATAAGTATATCGGGAGCATATTCCCGCAGCGCCACCCCTCGGTCGGTGCCAACATGTACTAGGTTTGATAAACTTGGAGTATAGCAAAGCCGAAATGGTTTATATTTCTTGCATAATAAAAACGTTCTCAACCTTTCCCATCAAACAAAAATACATCATTATCAATTGTAAGGTATGTGTTTACTTTCAATAGGTATTAATTTACCTGAAGCTAGAACATAGCACAATTATTCGGGGGTGCTTACGTTTCAATATAATTAATGTCGTGTGAACTCAAATGGCGAAACGTGTGAATTTCCTAGAAGCCTAATTGCATACCTATCCCTGCACAAAGCAAGCGTTTTCGATTAGTTGCATGTGGATCCATAGCTTTCGTGGGTTTCATGACGTTCCATTGATTATAACGTATAATACTTTGATTGTAGTTTGTAATATGATTTATGTGATCACTGATCAATGAGGATATTATGCCTAAAGGTGAGTATAGACTACAACATTTTGTCGAGCATTTCCGTAATGTTCTTCAGAATGTTACAATACAGGCAAAAGCATGACAAAAAGTTCGTAAAAGGATGATACACTAGTACATGTCAGAGAGCGGCTCGTTGTCCTGTTACAAGTAAATGTAGTCTATACTCACCTTAACACGACGCTTCAGGAGGACGCTTTCATAGTAATACAGTAACTTTGTCACCTATAAGTATGGGGTAGGTTTTTAGTATTTTGCACACTTGATTTAATTGTGTTGGCAAAACAAGAGCTTTTGCTGTCCATCCTGTTGGTTTCAAATCAAGTCAATGTCAAATATGAATATTTTATGTTGTGGTAGTGTTAAATACACTTCCTTTGTACATTATAATTTAATATATTATGTAGTTAGGTACTTGCCACTTACAATTTCTAAAAAGTTGATAAAATTTTCACTTCGCACTAAACAATTATACCATTCTAGAGAAAATATCAACAAACACGGGTGCCTGTTATTTGAACAAGCCTAACGTCAAACATTTCAAAACAAACTGAAATTCCTGTGTTTATTTCAATGGAGGTTGTGAAGTAAGTGTATTAAATTTTACCAACCAAAGGCCTGTGTATGTACGGGTTTCCTTTCGAGTTTGCGATGCTACCTAGGGTAGCTTTAGGTACTGTTAGTTTCAGTAACCATCTATCCCATATTGGTCGTTTCATACAATTTTGATAGATAAAGAGTCATTTTGTCGTTACCATCAGTCAAATAAATACCTACCTACGTACCTACTACTACAAGTAGTACCTACCTATCTAACAATAAATCCCAATTCCATGAAACAAAGGTTTTCTGTCTGAAAATATTTGCCTATTGCTCCAATTAATTCCTATTCATTAAAAACTATTCAGAAATTACGTAGCGTTCAAAACAAATAGACGATCAACTTTACAGAAGCAACACATGTTGAAAGAATTACTTATGTACCTAAGAAGAGAAACTAGAGATAATGTATATAAGCAACCATATTGCATAGTAATACATACATTAAACTGTAGGATGCACAGATGAAGACTGAAAATGGAGTAGGTATTTCGCTTGCAGTCATCCATCAAAACGACAGTTCCTTAGTTCGCCACTGAGGTAGATGCGAGACATGAACTTTGTTGTTCAGTAAATTGAGCTCCTATGTACTCTAAGCAACGTCTCCATTCATGCCGTATCGATTCATATATATAATAAGTGCCTAATTAAAAAAAAAAACTGATTCTTAAAAAAATCGGCCAATCGTAGCGCCCATAGTCAAACTAGTTAATTAACTCGACGAAACCGACGAGTGTTTCATTTGTAAAAAATAGACAACATGAGCATAATTTTTATATCAGGGCTTTTGGATCGATTTATATCTGTACACAATTGAAATGTATAAAAATATATTAAAGGGGTTTTCCCTATCAAATCATAAAACAACATAATACAATTACTTACAAGAAATAGGAGAAAAAAAAACCCAGTGGTACCAAGACGTAAAATGTCCATTTAGGTCACAACGTCAACTCCAGAAGCGTCACGGCTCCGCCTATAGAAAGCCGACCGGCCGGGTTTTTCCTACAGATAGTAATTATTTTGAGTGGATGTACAGCTGTGAGCTGCCAGACGACTTTAATTTGATGAAAACGCAATATCTGTAACGACTACCAGCCTTCGGGATAAATAGGGAGACAGTGGACGCCATTGAGGCAGCGAAGATGTTAGTGTAATAGGTTTTAGCGCCATCTGTTGGCGTGCACCTAAGTGATTAGTATCTGACTCGTTCAATATGTAAGGCTTTTTGAAATGATTAAATTATGAGTAGATATCTTTACAAAACAAATACGTCTACTAATTTTTTGCAACAAACGAAACAGTGTGTAAATTAGACTTCAGGGACGAAGTAGGTAGTTATCGTTCACTTTTATCAAGAGTCTCAGCTTCAAGGAGAAAGTCTATGCAAAGGATCGAAAATACTTAAATGTTTCTCTTCTACGACATTTTGTTTAAAAGTTGTTCAGTTTAACCAATCATGTTGTAAAATTTATCGGGAGCATCATTTTTAAACCCCGTAAGTACGTATTATTAAAACCCTTTGTGTTGCTTTTGCTATAATAATTTATAATCCTTGGAAGTAAACAGCTTTTATCAGCAAATACTCGATATATCAGGGGAATGAAACACAACAGTAATAAATAACCTTTCTGGTATACTTACAGCCTTACTTCGCACAGAATAAAGTTCATATTTAAACAATGGCTGAACAGATTTTCTTAGGGTCGGCAGTGTCTATAGAATTTTTTTTCGACGATCAATAACTGTCAGCGCATTGAAAAAATCAATTAAATGAGCTCGATTTCTTTTCAATACTTTACCTTTATAGTCGAGCAAAAGAAAAAAAAGTGAAATCAGGTTCTAATAAAAGCCGTTTTTGTATAAAATGTTATTAAGCTGATGACAGAGGTATTTCTTTGGCGGTCCCAAAGAGTATGTACGTACTACGTACATATAGGTTGTACTAGATTATTCAGGTGAATGAAATTCGATCATGTGTGCAAAGAAAGTGGAAAGCGAGTATATAAAAGAGCTCCAGTGCTTCGCTGCAGGTTGTAACACACTTCACTGTATTACAGGTTTAAAGGTTGGCTGAAAGACTATTTGGGTGGCAAATTCTTGTTAGAATTTAAATCTAAGGAACTTTACCTGTATTTTTTGTCACCTGGTTGTGATAAAAAATATGAGTAATAGTGAAAAGATCTCCATTATAAACTTCAGGTATATTATAGTATTAACGACTCTTATTTGTTTTTTATTTATAAAACTATCCCATTTTTGATGTGTATATGTTACTGTAAATTGAATTATTAATTATTTGTAAATGTTAGTATAATAGTCACGATGGGACTGTCATAGTCACTACATAGTGTACAAAAGTCCCTATAAATAATAAAGATTATAAAAAAAAAAAACCTAAGATTTACGCGTAAAACCTAAGATTTACCAACTCTTAATGGTAAAAGCCCGAAAGATTTTGCGATTCGCACTTTTACCACTATTCACTTGGTAAATCTTAGGATTTACATTAAGGCACGGTAAATGTTGAAAAAGCCAGGTTATAACTTATAACCTCCGTAGTCGAACAAAGCGTCCGTAGTCGAGCGGGCTTCAGTGATCGTAACTGATCACTGAGGTTTAGCAACAACCACCATGGTCAGCCATTGGATGGGTGACCGAATTTCAAGTGGTTCTTTTCTGGATGCTTTCGTGCTTCGGAAGGCACGTTAAGCCGTGGGTCCCGGTCGCTGCTTCGGCAGCAGTCGTTAAGCCTAGTCAGAGGCCTTCGGGCGTCTTGAAAACGTCTGACAGTCGGGTTGCCCACTTACCCGACAACTCGCTCAGCACAAGCTTGCTTGTGTTGGGGTCCACCAACCCGCACTAGGCCAGCGTGGTGGACTAGATCGAAACCCTTCCTTCATTGGAAGGAGACCCGTGCCCCAGCAGTGGGGACGTAATGAGTCGTGATGATGATGATAACTTATAACTAACCGAACTTGATTATTACACATTTTTAAAATAATTATGTTGATTTAAAGGTTTTAAAATGACTGTTCATAAAAAATAATATAAATTCTGAAAGAAAATAATTTAAGTTTTTGATTGAAATAAATGAATAGGTAATAATTAATCTTTGTTTTATTCCCAAAACCAACTTTTACTAGGTGTCAGTGGTAAAACCTAGCATTTACCAAATTCTAATGGTAAAAGCACGAAAAAAATGACCCATTTTCACAAATCCTTACATTTACCAACTCATGTTGGTAAATCCTAAGATTTACTGGTAAATCCTAAGATTTACTGGTAAATCCTAGGATTTACCGTTGTTCGGGCTTTTACAGTAACATATACACAAAATACATCTTTAACCTCACACCTCCCCGCCAGTACTTTCAAAATAATACAAGTTGTTGCTACGCAAATTACAAACGCTCCCCGCATCATAAATCACACACGTAAAACGAGAAGTTAAGTAAAATAAACAGAGGCAAAACTAATTAGTCCAGAAAAGTCACGTGAGAGAACCAGGGCCGCAGGAGCAGAGCGGAGTTTGATGTAGCTCCTGCAAAATTAGGCAAGTTTTGGGCAACCGGCGCGGCGACCGCGGCAGTAACAAGTTAATTTAAACTGAGGGCGAGTAATTCGTTGCTGCGACACTAATTCAATTAGCCCTAAGTAGGTACACGGCGAACAAACAACGCCCTCTGTCGCTTATAAAACATTCAATAGTCATTCATTATTCGGAAACCAGTGATTACCGCAGCACTTTGTAAGGTAAGCCCTGCAAAGCACTCGGCAAACTTTGGCTAAGCGGTAAAGGGAATACATTTTATTGTACAATTTGATTGGCTATGCAATATTAATTGAGGCAATTATTTGTAGTAGGTTCTTTGTAAGTCTATATTATACCAATAAAAATATTTGTTATTTTATGATTGATTAGATCCGTCAGTCAGAGAACCCCGCAGATTGTATTGTGAACACAATGGAATACAAAAAATATACATCGGAACACACGACTAAGCACCTAATAAAATCCGGAAGCGTGGAGTCAAATAAAAAGTGTCAACAGTTGTAAACATGAGTACGTGCGTGCACACGGATTACACTTAGTAAAGCGCAGGCCACACTGCCAGGAAGCTAGTGAGCTAGCAAGCTTGTCAGTATATAAACCTACAGGGTGTTGCAAAAGAGGTATACGTATCCCAAATTTATCGCCTTAAACGTCGGAGCAATAACTCAAAAAGGTGTTCTAAAAACAGAAACACGCCAAACTTCGAGGCCGTTCAGTGAAACTTTACAGATTCGTCGGCAGTTCCAGCCTCAATTTTACTAAAATCAAATATGTATTCACGGACCCTAAATGACATGAATTTTCAACCACGTAACTTGGTCCCAGCGGGCGGGACGTGTAGTCAAAATGGGTCACGATTCACATGCCTTGCGAAGTCTTCTTAAATAATGAAATCCTGAGGGAAGCGGCAAGCTGAGCCTGCTAAATCTAGAACTTTGTTAAATAATAAGAGACTAGAATGCGGACGTTTTGGTTATTTTGCGCGGATGGTGGCTGTGGGCGACGGGAGTGTCTCGTTACGTTGAATAATTCGTTGAATTAGTAAAAGTGTGCTGGACTAGAACTAAGTTGGACTAAGCTGGGAATACGTTCCATCCTGCATTAAAGTTTGATGTGGTTAGTGTAATTTCTAGTAAAAATTATAATATATGAATTACAAACTAAACAAGAGCTGCATTTGCGACATAAATTGCACTCCCGAGAAATGAAAAATACCAATAACATAACACTAAAATACTCCTAAACGGAAAAGGCTACCTTAATGACCTAGTCTGCAATATTGAAGTACTATCGAACAAAAAAGTGTGGACCCCCTTAACGATCATTTTCCTTTGCAGGCATCAGCCATCAATGACTCGCTCTTGACCAATTGGGTACAAGTTGACCAAAAGTTACTGTCTCTATTGCCACCAGATGTGTAAACACAAAACAACATTGCATTGTCTTAAAGGTGCGAAAGTCCGAAAGCAATAAATAATACAAAGGGAGAAATTTAAAATAATGGGGTTGGTTAAAAATACAGGCAAAGGCAAATTTGGGATTGCAAAGGATTTGTTTTAAAAGTGGCAACTCACTTTTTTGTTCGATAGTACATCTAACAGGGCATCAGAATATTAGCAACTAAAAACCTAAATATAGTGTTCAAATTTTAAATTGAATGTGTAGGTAAATTGGGGCCATTTGGTGCCGACATTTTGGGGATGGAACTTTTTTATTGCTCGCGACAGTCATATTAGTCATATAGTAATACACTGCCGGGCAATGAAATAGTTCCACTGATATAACATCAAATTAGTCCTAAACGGAAAATGCTAGCTTAATGACGCCTTCTGCAATATTGAAGAATATTTAATTGCGCATCAGAATATTCCCATGTAAAAAATAAAATATTGTAATAAAATTTTAAATTAAATGTTTTCAAAAAAATGGGGCATTTGGCAAATAAAACAAAATCTCTAATTATGCGTTTATTAGGTGTAAACGTGGTATTTTGATAACTCAGTACTTGGTGTTTCCTCCACGTGCTCTCAATACAGCTTCTACGCGATTGGGCATGCTGAATACCAGATTCCTCAGCATATGCTGAGGAATTTTCTCCCATTCTTTGATGAGCTCGTCTTTCCAGCCACGAAGTGTAATTGGAGGTGGAATTCGGTCTCTCACAGGTCTGTCGAGCTCGTCCCAAGCATGCTCAATTGGATTCAAATCGGTGCTCCTTGCTGGCCACTCCATTTTGTGGATTCCTACGTCATGAAGATACTCATTTACAACTTGAGCAGTGTGCGCCCGTGTATTATCGTGCATGAACATTGCATTCTCGCCCATATTGGCCAAAAACGGACCAGCATGTTCATTGAGGACCTCATTGATGTATCTCACAGTAGTTAGATTCCCGTTCTCGATTGGAACTAACGCTGTTCGACCCTCTGCGGAGTTACCCGCCCGCACGCGAAAGCTGCCTCCGACGTGTGCCATTTTTTCTTCAAAACATACTTGTGAAAAATGTTCTCCTGGTTGTCGGTATACTCTTTTCCTCCCATCACGATGGTACAGCATGAATTATGACTCATCTGGGAACATCACTCTTCCCCATTCGTCCTCACCCCATTCTGTATGATTACGGGCGTATCGAAATCGGGCAACTTTATGATGCCGTTCCAGTTTTGGGCCATTTTCTGGCTTGTAATGCTTTAATCTTCTTTCGGCAAGACGTCTCCTGACTGTCCACTCGCTTATTGGCTCCCATCGAACTTGTAGAAGTTGTTGTTGAACGGCTACTCCCGTCTGATGTCGCTTTCTTAACATGATTTCCGCAATAAATCGATCTTTTCGGACTGTTGTGCACCTTGGCTTGCCAGTACCTGGTCTTCTCAGGTTTAATCCAGTCTCCCTAAACCTTTAGATCACTCGTCGTACAGTAGTATGGGTCACACCCATTATTCTGGCCGCATTTCTTTGGCTGGTTCCCATGTCCACCATGATTATGATTCTCGCACAATCCTCGCGTGATACAGGCATGATTTATGGGTACGAGAGCCGCAAGACTTTACAATTTCATAATTATTTCACAACGACAAAAAAGGAATGAAATAAAAAGTAAAACTAAAAACGAAGCAAATGTTTTCCTAAACTTTCAAACCCGAAAATTTTGCTTCTTATCTTTTTTTATCCATGGCTTCGAAAATAACACTATTAAAAAGAGTTTGCATTTAAAAATGTTTGCATAATAAACTATATTTCATTAAACTTTTTAATTCATGAAGCTAGGTTCTATATCTTAGGAGATATTAAGGTTTTTGTCGGCATTTTGTGGGTGGAACTATTTCATTGCCCGGCAGTGTATTATGAAGATTAAGTTCTGTGCAAAAATCTTTATGTGAAACAGCCCTTAGTCTTAGTCTTCGGCTGGGGCTTCTACCATGAAATCTATAGCCCTTTCGCTGCGGGTTCCAACAGTGTTATTGTTTCATTTGGAAATTAGATTAATTTCTCGGGAATATTCCCTTAACCTTCTCCAGTATCAGATCGGTATCGATTGAATAATCCAATTTGTCTTATCCCTTTCAGAAGGATCTTTCCTTGCTCATGTTATTTTAATGGAATTATTCTACAATTGCTTATAATACTTATTACATTAAGTTCCACAAACGTCTCCGTTGAGTAGAGTATTAAAGGACAATGGCAGAGTTCTAAGGACGTTTGGTACCCCTATGAAAATGACGGGTTCCGTAATGAAAGTACCATGTTTAGAGAGTCACTGTATAGGTACACAAATAAATAAATTACTAGATTTTTAGAAGCTGGGCGAAATGAGAAAAATTAAGAAAAATAATGTTTAAAAAGTAGTCGTAATGGAACGTAAACATTAATACAGGGAGAATGGAACGGTAAGTGAAGTAATGTTTGTGCCAAGTACTCTGTGATTTACGTCATAAATGTCTAGTTTGGATCTCAGTATAATGATAAAAGTCGACAAACCAGAGCAGAAAAATTGAAATGATAAAAAAATGTGTCATGTCAACAACTAAACGTCAACACCATGTCAACACTTGAACAACACAAGACGAACAACGTGAATAATAATTTGATAATAATAATATGTTAGGTATATCAAGTTATATGTTAACGTTTAAATAAATACGGGACGTGCAACGTACATAATAAATATAATGATTTTATTAATATTATCGACTAGATCAGGCTACTACTTTCATCATGGAATAATGTTATACTTATCCAACTTCTGAAGTTTTAAATTGGCATTCCGCAACAGGGATCTGCTATGCCATTTCGAAATGCTATATGTAAAGGTTCTACTATATGGGTATGCATTTGGCGAGTAATGTAATGAAATAAAATATACTGTATAAAAGAACATTGTTTTATTTACATAACATAATTTGCCTGGAATCAACTTTAGGAATTTTATGTTCCTATTACCTACTCTATTCTATTCTCTGTTGGGGTGTAAGTACCTGCACCTGGCTCTCTAGATGTGCTAAATCTAGATAGGTATGCAGGTTTCCTTCACTGTAAGTGTGATGGTATACATTTTAATTAAATTCAAAGAACACATTGGTACATGTCAGCGCCGGGATTCGAACTGCAGAACGCAGTTGCTCTTCTCATATTTGACTTAGGTATTTAGCATCCTATGATTCATAGAAAATATTGTCAGGATTTTGCGTGTTCTTGTTCTGCTGCTTCTGCAGGTTCCTGATGAAGAAGTGGGACGGGTGCCTGCCGGGGAGGTGGAACAGGAACCGGGTCTGGTTCTCCCCTTTGTCACATTTGTTCTATATCTTCAGCAGTTTCAGCGGTATTCAAAATATTAAATAATTAGGTTAGGTAATGGAAAATGAAATAACAACTGACTTGTTTACTAACAGATGACAAGATTGACAAGCAAGATTCAGTGTTATTAGATTTAAATATTCAAAAAATATCGATTATAGTGAATCGAATAAAGAGAAAAAGAAAATGGTTTACTATGGATAAAAGTCTTCAAGACTTAAATATAATGATATTTTATAAACCAAATGTACTAGTTTTGGCACAAATAGTACCAGAACATGTAATTTATTGATAAATAAAATATCTTTTGTATTTAAGATTGTATCGATATTTCTATTCGATTACTTTTTTGCTCGGATTTGCTGGTAATATTCCGAGGGCTGGCACCACTGTTGTTACGTTCCGTTCTCTATATGTTTGTTTTTACGTTCCATTATCCTTAGATTTAAATATTCTTCATTTATCATTTTTTCTTTTCCCCCGACTTCTAAAAATATTGTAATTACTGAAAATACCTTATCTACACTGTATTAATAAATGGTGAAAACATGGTTCTGAAACGCTCCAAAAAAAAGGCGGTACGCCCACTGCCGTTCTCCTTTATGTATCTGTGTATTTCAGAAATTTACGACGTAATATTAATAAATACCTACAGATATATTAATAAACATTGTTCAATTTATCTTATTAAAATATTGTCGCATCTTTATATTCATCAACGCATACAATTTTAATGAACCCTGTCACTTCTGCCGGATACAATAAATGCCTTTACACCGGTGCAATTTTAATTTTGGCTCGTCAATAAATCGTTTTTGTATTTTACCGTCGTAAGCAATTTGTCATTTCATTATTTTAGCCGACACGACGCAATGACGCGCCATCATTCGATAAGAGCGAAGCAATACGAGCGTTGTTTGTGCGATGCGTTACCGCTGCGTTGACTGAGCGGTGACGTCGTTCAACGTACAAATCTAAACGACATGTCATGATGCCACACGATGCGTTGCATCCCTAGCCGTCTCTTCAGCGATTCAGACAACGCAGCTCTAACGCAACGCACACACAACACCACGCAATGACGCACCATCATTCGATAACGCGCGGCGAAAGCGTGCGAGCGCGATTACCGAGATGATGTTATCCTTTACAAATATTGGACGAGCGAAAGCGACCTTTCAGCAGGATTACTCCAGCATGACCAAAAACGAACGAACGAGAACAGTCACGCGATCCGTACTTTTAACACAAAGATTTAGAGTCGTGGTTAGCGCAGCAGCTCTCCAAAACATCGTTTTCTGACAGTTAGAGGGAACTACCCATCATAGCGGACGGCCACTTAAATACTCACACTAAGATAAGAGCCCAAAATGATATGGTTACACATGAGCCGATGGAAATAAAATATTGGATTTCGACCCTGCTTAGGAACGGAATACATTAACCCTACAATGTTTTTAGTACAAACTGACCAATGTTTGGACCCGATTTTCGAAACCCATTTTATTGAGGAATATATTATGTAGAGCTTTCATATAATCTAGAGTACCGAGAGAGATAGTAAGTATATATAGCATATACCTAGGTACTATGGTAGAATGTCAGAAACGTCACTAGACAATACAAGTTAACTGCTGGATATAGGGATCTGTTAAGGGGCGTTATAGCGCTTTAGGAAACTCCTGAAATGAAAAAGTATATTCTTCATGCGTAATAATATTTGTGGTGTTACATACATCACATTTTACCTATGGATAACAATTTTATAGCAAAATCTGATGTAAGAATTTAATTTATTCAACTTTTCCCCTTTCTTCTCATGATGGCATTCCCAATAAATCCTACAAAATTTCCCCTCCTTTCTAAAGGAGGACGATACCGAATCACAGTTTACCTGAGGAATGTGGACAATATTTCTAAAGAGCCATATACCTTGTGAGGGAATAATTCTCTTCTTCCAAAGAAGTCGCCGCAAACACATTTCTCATCGGTTCGTTCCTGTTTCGTCCTTCGTCCACGGACACACTGATTGAAGTTTTCGTTAAAAGTACCCACAATTTTGTAAGAGTCTGACATTAAGGCGGAGAGTTTTCAATCAATGGGGACTACCGTTTTTTTGCTCACCAGTTGGCGCCACTGTTGACTGAGGTCAAGAGGTACCATAGCTGTCAAACTTATCAAAGGCGACTTAATCAAATTGGCGCGAAATAAAGTTTTAAAATCTTGATGTTCACACTCATCACGCAAGATCTCAGAAGAAGTAGGGACAGTAAATAAATAGTCAAAATAGTGTTTATTTAAATTTCAGTCTAGCAACATTTGTATTGTATAACTTCACTCTTATTTCAGTCTTGCAACATTTTCATTGTATAACTTCACTCTAAACTTTCAATCAATCAAAAATTCATTCATTCAATTCAATCTTCCTTCAACTTTACTTCAAACACGACATTCTAACGATCATCATTTTCAAGTGAAATAAATTATTATACCAGCATCAACATCAAGCATCTTTCATTGGAAGTACGCACCAAACACAGGCAGGCAGGCAGACATCATCATCAGCCCGAACACTTGAATTTATAAGCTTATTAATTATAAAATAACTATGATCATATCGTCACCTTAAATCGTAAACCGCCTAACTCCACTTTTTGGCGAAAATGACTTTTTGGTATCAATAGAAGCGTTTTTTCAAGGCGCATCTACTCGTATTACTCGTAAATTGATAAAAAATCTGAATTCTGAGAAAATTTAGTTTTCGTTTTCCTCCTAACTCTTAGTCGTGATTTTTAAACAATAAAACCTCGTAACTCCTCCTACTCCCATACAACAAGCGATGTAGGCGGGAGTGAACGTACATTTTTGCAATAAAACTATGTGTTTGGCTTTGTTTTTATTACTACATAAATAAATTATTGAACTTAACACTCTTATTGATCAATTTATAGTTAAATTTTGCTATTTTTTAGCAATATTATGCTCTTAAATTAAAAGTTACGCGTATATCACAAACAAAATATTTTGTATATTTTGGTTGGAATCAGCACTTTACTACATACTAATATAGGTTTTTTGCAAACAAGGCAGGACGGCTGCTGCAACCCGTTGCTGACGAATCCATCCATCCTCTAACCGATCTCATCACAGTCATTCTCTTCGACTTGACAAGATAGGTACTCCTTGAAGGGCAGTAGATTGCACGGCACCCGTATAGATGCGATGGACTCATTTGCGAGGGCCCTCAGATTTGAAAGTAGCCCGTGCACTGCATGGCGTGTAGAGCACCAGCTACTCTTTGATTCTGGGGAACTAACATCTTGCAATGCTCCTTGAATGACCAGCAACTATCTACGACTAGGCTGAGGTAGCACATGTGCCGTTCTATAGCAATATGAACCTCACTAACCCGCACTGACAGATCTGTTGGCTCCCTGCTCATTAGGAGTTTGTAGGATATCAGGAGGGGCGCTGTTTTAAGGCCTAGGCGGTGGATCATGCCACTATCGTCTTTGATAAATCATCCTCGATGAACGCTCTCTCAGTATTGAAATATAAGTAAAACAATGTTTTAGCTTAAAACCAACTTTTATTTATTTAAAGCAGAAAGTTTATAACACACACAGTAACGGCCATTTTTAGCAGAAGAAGTGTTGCCAACATAAATCATAGACAACTTAATTAAATTGCTACCAACACCCCCCTTCAATGTAATAAATCCTTACAGTTAGGTATTTATTAAACTTATTCATACAAACCACAGTTTTTAATAAATCTTGACAATAAATTTCTATTTAATGCTTTTGTAAACATGTCTGCGGTTTGGTCTTCAGTTTTTATATATTTTAACATTAATTTTCCATTTTTAATCAACTCTTTTATGAAATGAAATCTGATATCAATATGTTTTAATCTTTTAACACTTTCAGTATTCGCTACCATTATGGCACTCTGATTGTCACAAAACATTGTGACAGGACATACATTTTCTATATTGAAATCTTTAAGCAAATTAATTAACAAACAAGATTCACTAGCGGCCATGCTTATGGCTATGTACTCGGATTCTGTAGACGAAAGGCTGACGCTGGCCTGTTTTTTAGATGACCATGAAATTAAGCAACCTGCAAACTTAAAACAGTAGCCAGTGGTCGACCTTCTGTCTTTCAGGTCTCCTCCCCAGTTTGCATCACAATATCCAAATAATAAGTCGCTATTACATTTGTAAACAAGTTTGTAGTTTAGTGTATATTTTACATATCTTAACACTCTCTTTAAAGCAGTTAATAAAGCACTATTTGCATTATTTTGATACCTACTCAAAATTGATACAGCGATACACAAATCCGGCCTTGTTCCTAACACAGCATAAGATAAGCAACCTATAATTTGTCTACATTTATTTTCAATGTTTTTATCACACACAGAATCATTGTTGTCTTCTAATATTTTAGTGTTAAAGTTCAGATCCATTGGTGAACAAATGCCTTTACAATTTGACATATCAAATTTTTTTAATACATTTTCTAAATACTCTTTCTGATTAAGATCAGTAATTCCTGCATTTAAATTTTGTTCCACATGAATACCTAAGAAATTAGAAATCAATCCCAAATCCTTCATTCTAAATTCATTATTCAATAACGACTTAAGGTCAGAAATTTCTTTATTATCATTTCCAAATATTAGCAAGTCGTCCACATATAACAAAACATATGTGCGAGCACTGCCCTCACACCTTGTATACAAACAAGGATCACTCATAGATTTTACAAAGCCTTGTTTTGTAATGACAGAGTTAAATTTGTTGTTCCAGTATTTAGGTGATTTTTTTAATCCATATAATGACTTATTTAATGTTACAATCTTTTTACTATCAACATAAGCACCTTCTGGTAATTCTAAATACACTTTTTCATCAATTTCTCCATATAAAAAAGCACCTGTTACATCCATTTGATAGATCGGCAAGTTTAGTTTAGTAGCTATACAAACAAATAACCTGAAAGTGGACAATTTAGCAACTGGTGCATATAAATCACATAGTTCCATTGCATCACACTGCTCAAATCCTCTCGCCACTAATCTGGCTTTATATTCACATTCATTATTAGCCCTTTTTATTTTAAATACCCACTTACTACTAACAGTCTTTTTGCTCACATTTTCTTCACTATGACAAACAGTCCATACATTATTTTCCCTGAGAGTATTCAACTCTTTCTGAACTGCTTCTTGCCACTTACTCGCATCGTTCCGTTGCATTGCATCTTGGTAAGTCTTTGGTTCACTTCCCTCAACATAGACATGGTTACATTTGTAGCATGTAGTAGGTTTCCTTATTCGAGTACTCCTCTCGCGTGTCTGTACTACTTCATTATCATTGCTGCTGGATTCGTCATCACTGGAACATGGTATGTACACACTGCCACTTTCATTAGACACATTAAGGTTCCCCTCTACCTCTTTCTCTTCAGGCTGTGCTCCTTCTATCTCCATGGTCTTTCCTTGATCCTCAGCCTTCTCGTCTCTGTCTTCAAGATGCTCTTGGCTAGTGCCATCCTTCTCCTTCACAGTACTATCCAGCATAACTAACTGCTCCTTCTGTAGTTCACCTCCTCTGTCTAGGAATACGACGTCTCTTTTTACTTCAACTATGTTCTTTTCCGAGTAGTATATTCTGTACCCTTTGACATCTTCACCGTAGCCAACCATGACTGCTTTTTCCCCTTTAGGATCCCATTTTCTCCTTTTCTCCTTTGGAACATGGACATACACAGGATTTCCAAAGATTTTAAGTCCCGTAATGTCAAATTGTTTGCCTGTCCAGGTTTCATATGGGGTCTTTCCGGTTTCATTGCTCTTACTTGTTCTGTTAAGTACATATGCTGCAGTATGAACAGCTTCTGCCCATAGCTTTTTAGGTAGCCCTGCCGCACACAACATTGTACGTGCTGATTCTATTAGAGTTCGATTTTCTCGCTCCGCCTTGCCATTTTGCTCTGGCGTATATGGAACCGTGGTTTGATGAGTTATTCCACGTTTCTCAAACAGATTTTGTACTTCTCTGTTCACGAACTCTGTACCATTATCACTTCTAAAGCACAGTACTTTATTATTGGTTATATTCTCGGCCTTGTACAGAAAGTTCTCAATACACTTCTTTATTTCATCTTTGCTTTTAACAAAGTACACTGACCTGTAGTTAGAGAAGTCATCTTTCAGAATTACGAAGTATCTGGATCCTCCCACGGACGGCACCTCCATGGGGCCGCACGTATCTGCATGTATCAACTCACATGATCTACTTGTTTTATTTTCACTGGTACTGAAGGGCAAACGATGTATTTTACCCTCCAAACAATTTTCACACTTAAAATCCGAGTCTTTCACTTCAATGTTATTGTTTTTAAGCACCATTCTCACATACTGTAAGTTTTGATGAGCTAGCTTTTCGTGCCACTCTTTAAGTCCACATTTCACTTCTGTCACATTCGCTATTTCACTTTGGTAACGCATAACCATATAGTACATGTCCCCACTACGACTCGCTACGGCACACACTGTATTTTCTTTGTAGAATTTACACCAGTTATTGTCCATTTTAACAACATAACCTCTCTCTGTAGCACACTTGACAGAAAACAAGTTTGTTTTTAATTCCGGAACGAAAAGTACATTGTCTATGGTTGTTTTCACCCAACCGCAACCATCATAAACCTGTACCGCCACCTGTCCGCAACCAAGCGCACTAATTTCTTCGCCATTTCCGACTATCACTGTTTTATTGTCCAATGTTTGTTGAAATGTTGTAAATAGGTTACGATCACGACACATATGTTGACTAGCGCCCGAGTCCACTAACCACTTAAATTGCAGGACTTGTTTATTTGAGTTCATCACCATAAATGCATTACTTTTACTGTCTTCTTCACGGTTTTTCTTGAAATAACACTCACTTTTAGTATGTCCCAATTTTTTACAGTAATAACACTTTTTAACTGGTCTTTTGTAATGTCCCGAGCCCGAGCTCTGGTTTTGATTACACTCACTTTGATAATGTCCCAGCTTATTGCACTTATAACACTTAATGTTTTTCTTAGCTACAAACGCCGATGCTGACGAATTTTGAGGCTCCTTTTCGTTAATACGTTCTTCTTCAATCAGTAATCTCGCGACGAGATTTTCCATCGTTTGTTTATCATCCGGCGCGGACTCCCACGCCGACACAAAATGTTTGTAAGCATCTGGGAGTGACATTAGCACTTTTGTTATGACGAATTTTTCTGAAATTTCTTCTCCCATCTGTTTCAGCTGGTTTCTTAATTCTTCTATTTTAGATAAGAACGTAGACATCGCCGTTCCCTCCTCATATTTGTACTGGAAGAAACGTTGTTGAACAATATGTATGCTTGTTTCAGATTTTTGCTCATACACACTCGCTAGTTTTCGCCACATTTCGGCTGACGTAGTACATGTTATGATATGCATCATGACGCTTTCTGACATTCTTGTAACAAGCCATGACTGAGCCTTCGCATCTTTCTTTTCCCATGCAGCCTTCTCAACCGCAGCCGATGGTTTCTCACTGCTTCCGTCTGTCACATCCAGTAGGCCTTGACTTCGTAACAAAACAACGGTTTGAAACTTCCATATATTCCAATTGGATGCTCCTTCCAACTTTATGTGCGTCTGGAGTTTTAAAGTATTGTCGTCTGCCATCTTCCTGTTCGTCCCTTCCTTGCTTTTATCGCTTGCAAGTTTTTCTTCCCGCCGGTTTATAACCTCAACCCCACGCGGCAGTATTTTTGTTCACTGATCTCGACGAAAACAGTTAAATGGTTTTACTTTTTCTCAGGATTATGTGCCTGGGCCCATAACCTATTGAAATATAAGTAAAACAATGTTTTAGCTTAACACCAACTTTTATTTATTTAAAGCAGAAAGTTTATAACACACACAGTAACGGCCATTTTTAGCAGAAGAAGTGTTGCCAACATAAATCATAGACAACTTAATTACATTGCTACCAACACTCAGCCATCTTCAATGTGACACACATTGAAGATGGAGATCAGCAGAATGAATTGTGCTAACGCCTTTTGCGAGCTTCATTTGCAGGACAGTATTGTATGCCAAGTTATATTGCAGAGGTGTTCAAGACCGACCCCTGTGGAACTCCACAACTGACCTCCTTCTGCGAACATTAACCCTCTCTTATCGGGTAATTATTGTACCAGTTGGACCTCTGACTATTTGCTGGAGGTAGGATCGGCCGATGGTATTCAAGAGAGGCCCTGAAGGTTCCTCAAGGGATAGAGTTGAACGGGTACACAATGTCTAATCCTTGGTCTAATCTAACACCCAGCGCAACTATCCCCGCGGTTCACATCCTGCTCCGACAGTGGACGAACATAGAAGTACTTCTACTAATACGTAATGTATCCACTATTGATTGTACATTTCGTAAGCCAAACTGACAATCCGAAAGGTAATGACCGTTCATCCAGGGGTGTCACCAATTTAAAAAGCTTGTCAGCCTCTTACAGCCGGCAGATGGGTCTGTACATAGAAAAAGAATCTGCAGGACTGCTTTCTTTCTTCAGGAGCTTTAACGTGGCCTCGTTTCAGTCAGTGGACACCTCAATGGCACTCTGGCTGCTGTTCAACAGACAGATAAACTTTCTGTACAAACCAGCTTTGAGTGCCAGCACTCACACGCGGTCTGGTATTCCATCGGGGCTAGGAACAGTCTTTTGCGCTCTGTTCCAACTCTAGATCCGTCACTCCTTGCTCGTCAGATGATAGAATAGAATAGAATACTCTTTATTTTTCACCATTAAAGAAAACGTGATGATGTTCCTAGTCCCTGGGAAACAGCGTGCTTACCAGGGATTCAACGGCAACGGCGGGACCATGGCCTCCTAGTACTGATTTATGTTTTCTACTGCTTATAACGATGACTGCTGATTATATAATCATTTTATTAAGTACATCAATAATACTATAAATTTCAAGTAAAAGGAAAAGGTAAGTAGATTTATCTATATTTGAACAGCGTAAGTCCATCAAAGAGATCAATATTTTTCATAATCAAAGTCCGAAAAACTCGTATTTCCAGGAAAAACACTTATCTCCAATAATAGTATTCACATAGAGATCGGGAAAAGATCGTAAGTCCATTTTATGTATAAAGCGATAAAAATAACTAATTTTTCATAACGCCATTGAATGCGCAACCACTTTTTTAGTCTAGTATCAAAAAAATATTAGGGGGTATCCTAAGTAGAAGTACAAAATAAACAGTTTTTTTTGTCTCCTGTAAAATTTGCTCGCGTGGAGTTGGGCGGTTTACGATTTAAGGTGACGATATCGAGTTACTATGCCGCAATGTTGTGCAGATCCGTTATGTTCGGAAAGAAAAGGAGGACATATGTTAACAAGTGATAAAACTGTTCTAAAACAGTGGCTTGTGAAATAATTATTATGCGACAATCTCGTGTTTGTGAAAATCATTATAACCAATTTCAGAAAGAACATAATGTAAATAAGGATTAGGCATTTAATAAATACAATAAAAATAAAAGAATTACACACTTATTTAACTTTTATTTATCCTTTCCGTTTAAACACACTGCTATTAACACATTAGTAATCCACACAATGAATGCTGGTTTAGTTGAAACTAAATAATGGTAGTATAGTATACTATTCTATTATCTATGGGGGTGTCAGTACCTGCACCTGGCTCACTCGAATGAAGCCTTTGTGCATATCGCCTTAAGGTCTAAACTTCACTCCTAAGCTTGGACCATTTCCTACCACGCTGGTCCACTGCAGGTTGGTGGGTTCGAAAATCTAGATGTGCAGGTTTTATCACGATGTTTTCATTCACCGTAAGAGCGATGGTATACACTGTACATAAATTCCAAAGTACTCATTGGTGACAATATCTACATAGATCTAGAGTTTCATTTTTAGTGTTCACACTGCTATACAAAGTTTCTGAAGGCCACTCAACAGTATACACTGAATCATTTTGTTGTATGATGCTGTCCTCCAAGTTTCCAACCAAGTTACTGTTACGGTCATAGTCTTGGTGTCTGTAAAAAGAAAAAAACATAGCTGTTACCTAAGCAAACAAGCATACACTTCGTAAAAAATAAGTTTGTAAACAGTTAACAAACTAACCTCTGAATTAGCTGCTCTTTGAGACCGCTTATTTTTGCGCCTCTTTTCCTTAATTCAGCTTTCAAACCGTGCACATTCATCGATAAATAATCCATATTTGCGATAATTTCTCGACAGTAGATCACTTTTCAACAGGGGAATGAACGAAAATATAATTTGTTACGAAGCCCGCCAAATTATACCAGTGAAAAGTAAATCTCACTTGACCTCAGTCGACACCAGCGCCCCTAGCGGCAAATTCACACGCGTTACTCCCCATTCTGTAAAAACCTTTAGTTAAAAATGTAGTTTTTGGTATGGGAATGGAAACTGGAACGCTTGCAGAACACCTGCATACGTTTCATTTTCGGTCTACGGAAGTATGATCACGTGTCCAGCTACCGTGCCAAGTTGAAATGGCTTCCTATCCGAGATAGGAGAAATTTACGTATTCTCTGTCTTCTGTTTTCTCCATGAACCCAAATCCCCTCCATACCTAAAGTCCATGTTTAACTTTTTGTCTGACACTCATAGCCGACACCTCCGCTCCTCCCACAACCAAATAAATGTGTATGTATAAGTAGTAAAAGTATATTTATTTATTTATTGAACAATATGGTACACAAAACAGCAATTAATCGTAACATTTTTTTTTTTTTTTTTTTTTTTTTTTTTAAGATTTTATTATCACTCCACAGACTTTATGTCCGTGCCTTTTTGAGAGATCAATATATTGTGAGAGTTTGGTTGTTTTTTGTCTTCATCTTTTAACTACTCACTACTCAATGTGGAAGCTTATAATATATATATTTTATCTTTTATATATATATACCTATATATTATAAATAATATTTTTTTTTTTTTTTGCACTCCTGGAGGAAAATCTACACAGACACCTGGGAAGGGGACCCAGGTAGTGTCGGCCTTTAACCGACTAAAAACCCCCAGTTGTGCATTTCTTGTTTTTTTTTTTTTTTTTTTTTTTTTTTTTCTTTGTTTCACACAGTCACACTTACAATTATAATGGCAACAAACATTTGAAGGGTAGGGCCAGTGTCAGCTGTCTTCAGAGAACTTAACAGACGCCTGTCAGTGGCCACACACTCCTTTTGTCATCGCTGTTGTTTTGCCTGGTGTTAATGTGTGACAGTGTTCTTAAAACTATCTTAATTTTATTGGTTAGTTCTTATACAGATAATATTAATTCATGATATACTATACAATACCTACATATCAAAACTATACAATACATGCTATATACTATACATAACAAAACTATAAAATACATGCAATACGGTTTGGCCGTCAATATAAAATTAAAATCAAAATTCTCCTATTCCGCTCCATTTTGCGTTGCCAAAAGCCTTGATTGCTGGGCAACGACCTCTTTGTCCCGATTTTTTATTGCCATCTTTAGGTTGTACTCGAGGATCCGTTTCTTCGGTGCTGTTATTGCGAGGTTGCCGATAGCGTCCTCGGTGTCATCCGCATAGTAGGTGCAGGCGGAGGTGTGCCTCGACAGCGCCACTACTGCGTGAGGTATGCTATCGTGCAACTTTATTTTATCTTTTGTTTTTATGATAATGACGGATTCGTACGTCAATCCCTGTGCTTCGTGTATGGTTAAGACGCGTGATCCCGTTCCTTCTCCAAACCCTTGGCTGGTCAGGGTCTCTTTTTCTTCCTGTGTATGCGTCAGGAATAGAGTGTTGGTTTGGGATTTTGGAATTGCTGCGTCTGTAAACCTTTTCAGCTGCAGGGATTGGATACGCGTTGTGGCTGCGTATATGCCTGAGTATACTTCTCTTAGGGCGTATGCAACATCCATGGGGTTTCTGTATGAGCACAACAGCTCCTGGGTGATGTTTGCTACCAGTGTTGGGCGACTGTACCTTAGTTCGAATAGGTTCTCTCTGTCTATGTACGGTAGCTGGTTGATGTCTCCGATTAGAGCAATATCACTGGCACGGGACAGGCGGGCGGCAATTACGATTGCCCCGAAATGGTTCATCAGGGCCTCGTCAATTATCAGGCGTTGGCATCCGACATGTTCTCTAAAGCCGTTTACTAGGACTGATGCCATCGTACGTACCCTAGTTCTAACCATGTCCCCGATCCTATGCGCTAGCCTGTTTCGTATATCGACGGCCGCCTCAGTTGTCGTGGTGATAATGGTGTCTTTGCTCACATCGAAGTTATTTACCACCCAGGTTGTCTTCCCACATCCAGGTACCCCGTTCACCCAAGCGATGGTGGGCATCGTCCAGCTATTCCAGGTAGCGTTAATGGTTTCCGCTTTTGCTAGGATTTTGTCCTCTAGCATAATCCTGGTACACTGAGCTACGACCACCATTTGGTTGTTGTGTGGGAGAGTGAGTTTCGGGATGTTGCGTTCCCAGGGCACGAATCCGCATTCCTCGCTATAAGCCGCCATATACGCTCCAGTCATTTTGCCTCTGAGGACTTGGCAACTACTGTTATCGTATATGCAGGCTTCGGCCTCCTCGAGTAAAACTTTTAGCCGGCTTTCGTTCTCTTGCCTGTAGGTCTGCATGATCGTTTTGCAGGACAAGAGATTTACCTGCTTTGTGGCGGTTGTAATTGCCATAAATTCGATGGCGGCATTCTCTAGATGGTCGTTTGAGGTGGTAGCTGTTTTCAGCTTCGGTGGGACCACCTGGCCCATATCCGCTCGAGTAATTTTCCTCTGGGCAAGCCTTTTTCCAGTTTTAGGTTCTCTGGAGAATTGGCGCCTCTCGGGTGTCCTCTGTGGTTTTCCTATAAGGCTTGAGGCAGCTGCTTTAAAAGCCTGGAGGAATCCTTGGACACGCCCTTGCGATGTTAAATTGTGCATCCTCCTTTCCATGTTCCGTTGTTCTGAAGCGGCGACAGCCCCAGCGGTCATCCTCTCCTGTAGGCGTTCAGATCCGGTGACCAAGTATTCGGCTTGTTGGTGGCAGTTGTCAAAGCCCCTCGCAAGTATATGACGTAAATCGTAACATGAGAAGAGGTATTCATATATAAAATTAAGAACTAGATTAACTACCTAGGTATGTATACACATCATGAAAATCTTAAGCTAACACAAGTTTATAAGTATACAGCAGCAATGCTGTATACTTATAAACTTGTGTTAAATGTATTATTATATATTATTAGAATGTTAGGTATAGGTTTATTCAATTTTCTTTATATATGTATATATAATTATGGTAGATTTTGTGTAGGTTTTTTTTTTTTGAGATTCATTGATTGATTGTGATTTTTGTAATTTTTTTGCACTTCCCTACTTTCTGCTCCTGAACCTCCTGCAGGTTGACTGGTAGAGAATGCTCTTAGCATTAAGTCCACCTAATTGTACATCTACTTTTGTAAATTGTGCAATAAAAGCATAAATAAATAAATCCCCTAAAATATTTCTTTCAAATCGAAGTGAGTAGGTAACTATCGTACGGGTTGATTAAATTTTCTCATTTGCATTGCAAATGTGAATGATTAATTGGTTAAAAAAACAACTGCCAAACTAATAATTGTATTGCAGACATGGATCTGAATTATGTTCAACAAAACCTTTTGCGAATGACAAATACTTCATGAGACCTTAGCCATATTGAGTAGTTGTTTCACAGACCCTCTAGTACGGATTTTGCTATTTATGAAAACGGAAAACGTTTACGTTTTCTCCTGTCATCTGCATACATTAGGTATCTGTCAAAAGTTTCATGATAGTTTCCATTAGAGGCGAAACTTAGTATTCGAGAAAACGTAAACTTTTATAGTTTTCGACAAACTATCAAACCTGTACTAGACCTGTTGATAAATTCCTCCGATGGATTCAGATGAATGGGTCAAAGACGAGCAGCCCGCCCGGCGCTGCAATAACGGTGACGTCAGCATGATTTGTGATCTCGCTCCATCACTGGCCGCGCCAAGCACTTGTGCAAAAACTAACTGATCACGGCAATTATAAACAATGTGCTTAGGGATATTAGTTGTGCATGCTTAGTTGGTAATGTTTATGTTATTTTTGTTGGTTGTGACTGTGATAGTGTGTTCTAGACGTATTTAAGGGATAGTTCATACGGCACTGAGGGAGGCGACACTATTATTTAAAGATATAAGTTTTAAAGATTTTATAAATAATAAACAACAATAGTTAACGAAATAAAAATATTAAGAGATTTTATTGCGCGCCGTCATATGTCTGGACTTGCAGTCGGTTGCACGACGAATTTCGAATTGTTGACCGTCACAAAAATTCAAAAGTGCGTTTCTCTCTCTAAGGCCCGGGTCTCCTATTTACTCCGTAGGTCGCGTCAAGTGTCACCGCCGTAGGCCGCGTCACGATACTCACTACGTCTACGCGCCAACGTCAGCGTGTGAGGGAGACCGCATCAGTACATTTCTATAGTGAGCATCGTGACGCGGCCTACGGCGTGACGCTGGACGCGACCTAAGGCGTAAATAGGAGACCCGGGCCTTACGTAAACTAGAAGCAATAGCACCTACATAGACACATATTGTTTTTCCTACTCAGGAAAAATAACATAACTGATGATTTCAACGGGTTACCCATTAAAATTAAATACAAACAGGATGTGACATCATCCCCGCATTAAAACTGCCCCGTAATTACAAAAGAGAGAGGACGGGAGGGGACATAATTTCATACGTGTTCCGGGCAAAAACACCATTATTCCACATTATATCTGCACATAGGACCCTCCGTAATCCGCTTATGTATGATGAGTTCTATTTCAGGACATACAGGGTGTCTCTGTATTGGTCATAACTCATAACATTTACGTTTTGGGTTGGCGGTTCGTAATATCAGACATATTTAATACTTACAATGTTTTTACGTAGTATGGTGTAATATCTGGCTTATTGGACCGTTGGGCATGTTGGGTGTGAACTGAATACTGGAAAGCTAACTATGTACAACAGTCAATCTGTTAGTTAAATACTTTTCCGAGCTAACGCTGAAAATATTTCTAGGGAAAATTCAATACAGACATGGATTGGTACTAGTTTTAGCTCATGCTCATTTCTAGAGGACTTAGGTACATTGTCATTGGTAATAGGCAATTATCAAAGGTACTTTTGATCATTGTTTATTACCAATGATTAATCTAATAATATTTGTCCAATCAGACCACCAAATGAAAAGATAACTTTTTACTCGTTTATTTGTTATATATGTTGCAAAATAACTACTATTATTTGTATTTGAGATAAAAAACATGAAATTCACAAAAATATAGGTACTGACGTGTAAGATAAAAAGTTTTTCAGTATAACATTTGATGGTACATTCACCTACCAATGGGGAAGCCACTGATAAAATAACACCCTCTATAGGGATGAGAACATCTACCTACGTATTTATGTGATCATTAACGATTCGAACTGTATTATCCTGTGATAAAGCAATAGTTTATACTATTGCAAATATAAATTTAGTAATATACCTACTTCCAAAAAAAAGACTATTATTTAATTCCCCTCTTAAAAAAATTATGAGTTGGTATTTGCGTTGACTTTTCGTGTCCATTCCAAAACAACAAAAATAATATTTATTGTAGCACTCTCTATTTAGGGCAAAAAGTTACATACTTACCTATATAGTGGGTTCTTCGTCTTTTTTACCTACATGAAATTGATACAAATTAATGTAAAATACCGAATTATAAATGAAAAATTTAGGCATTCTACTACTTAGGAATAATAAAAAATTTAGGCATTCTACTATAATTTATTAGCAGTATTAATAACACGTTACAGGTAGACAGGCGCTACGGCTCCCAAGTGTCCATGTCCAAACTATAACGATAGGGCAGCGGCCAAACATTCAAATTTGCCAGCGAGCCAATGTCCGTTTGACAATTCCCTCGGCGATGTATCACCTGTCCAATAAAGTTTAATTTATTGTCACTCTGATGGACAGTGCCTGCTCCCGGTACCCTGTTTCAACTTGCCCAAACATATTAAATGACTGGAGAAAGGTAGTGTTCACATTGTTAAATTTGTCTTTTCACCTTGTTGTATTCATATTTTGTGAAAGAAATGAACGCTGGAAAATCATAACTTCTCGACGAGATAAAAATCTTGTAATCATTCTATTTATTACTCCTGCGTGTATATCCAGATGTAAGTATTTATTGCTAAAACTTTTAATTACACGGAGAAAAGCCGATTAAAAACGCTCTCCGCACACGCAGCTCGGAGTTTTTCCTCCATTATTTGTAAGCGGCGATGGCACCTTCACCGGCGCCCTCGGCTGCTATAAACCGCACAACTTCGTTAGGTGTAATAAAAAGTTAGTACTCTGTGGCCCGACTGGAGTCGTGGCCGGATTGCGCATTACCAGCTACATTATAAACAAGCCGCGCTGCTGGCTACGACATCCCACCCTCTTTATCACTCCCCCCGCCCGCACAGCCTTCCTCACACCCCCTCGGCCCGCATGCATAATTAAATCTCCGCGGTCAAATTAGCAATTTCGACCCCCGCAACAGGACATAGTTCAGTTTTAAGCGTCTTTATTTCACAAACAAATTCATTCATTTGTTACTGCCGCTCAATTAGACGAGTAAACTCGGGCCAAGTTAGACCATTGCGAGACTTAATTTTTACTACCGTGCCCTTTGTTTTCGTGGTAGCTTCTTCAGATGCCCCGGCTCGGTTAAACGACTATTTGTTTTCAGTACACAAAGCTGTTTAATATCAGTCGTGTTTGTCGAGGGAGTTTTTCTTTAATTGACTCGCTCTTTTCGCTCGCGTTGTTTTTAATTTGGAAGGTTGCGTCGTGAGAGCAGAGCGTGGAATTAAATTTTCATGCTTGATGCAGGGTCAGGGAGGAATTTGCACCGTAGCTATTTGATCTTCTGGTTCCTAATTAAGGAATTCTAGATAATCCGGCGGTCGGCGGCATAACTATGTGAGGAAAATTCCTCTTTGCTTGATCCAGGCGAATAACTTTACATAACTCTGGGACATTAAGTATTCGACGAGCTACTGATATTGTTTACACTAAGATAATAAATATGTATATACATAATTTACTTTGATGTTGAATAGGTAGGTACTGCAAATATTTGGATCATATATTATTTGGACGCGAAATGGTACCTATCCCATAAAACAACTTTTATTGTACAACTCGTGGAGGTTCGCTATTTTCTAATTAAAAAAAAAAAAAAACTCACTCACGCCTTGTACTAATGTATTCTCTAATTCAAAAGCATAAAAATACTGTAATGAATCAACAAAGTTAGGAATTTTAAAAACCCTTCTGGCAGTCTGTTTATATTATAAAATTTAAAACAATAACAGCAAATAAATTCAAATAAAATAATATAGGTAATAATACATTTCCGATCCGATCATGTTTACTTAGCAACAACAAATCAGGGCATAAACGCTGAGCCCAAACAGGGGAAATTGGATAAACGGATAAACACAAGCGAAGTACCAAGTTAATTTTATTTTACTTTCATCAATAAATCACCTGAAATATGTGTGTTTTGTGAAACTGCGAGCGCCGTTTGGAACGTGCTGATAAAGGTTTCCAATTTAATTTTTTTCATAAATGCCATCGAACCTCGGTCGTTCCACTTCGTTGGGAGAAATTAAAATTTGAATTCATGAATTTCATGATCAGGATCAGTTTTTGATAGCTTCTGTATTTGAATTTATGTAGCTAACATTGATGCAATGATTGGATATTAGATAGTATGCACATTAGAATGTATAGTATAATATTTTTTTTGCTGATTTATTTAATTATAATATATGAGATAGAAAAGTTGTGTTTCTTCATGATTTTATAATCTGTTAGTCAAAAAGCCAAAAAAATAATTGCACCGAAATTAAAATCACAAATCTTGTCCACCACTCATTTCAAGTGTTATCTTTTGTATCAAAATGTTTCCAAGAAGCAGGAATTCATTTAAACTTTGAATTTAATCTGGTTGGCTACGAAACTTTCCCAAAGTTGGATAGGTTTAAAGTAATACCTAAAACCTCAGTAAAGTCATTAGAGATAAGTCATTGGTTTAAAGAGGGTGCAAGTACTTACACACGCTACTGTTTACAATAGATGCGGTACAAACCATCATGATTCTTGCATTGACATAAATTACGATATTTACTTTATTCTATTATATTATTTTTAACCTCCCACCCTGACGGAAAAATAGGGATGTTAAAAGTTTAACGTGTCTGTGTATATCTGTATGTGGTAGCTCCCATACGGCTGAACTTATTTTCATTTTGTTTTTCTAGAGTCAAAATCGGCTTAGTCGTTCAAAAGTTATGCACTTACGTCACTTTTAGGGTTGAATATCATTGGTTTTTAACGTTGGTTATGTTGAAGCAATAGCTAAAAGTCTTCTACAACTCCTACATTCACAGGATCCTACGTCGTCGGTTATCCTCCACTATACAGTCAGTTGAAGATATGATTACATTGTACAACAGATAAGGGTTTGCATCCGAGAGGGGAGCAAAGTTTGAAGACTCCGTTCCGGGAAAGTTACTGTCCATCTTGATTCTTTGTTGTTATGAATACCACATCTTATGAAGCTCATTTTGAATAGATAAACTTTTATACATATTCAAATCGTATTTTAACCTAGTGGGTTACTAAGCTTTTTTGTATGTAAAATGTTGAGATTTTGATTTATCATCAACTCATCATCGATCGCTCATTTAAAAAGCTTTGTGGATGTAGGGTCAACACCATCTTCTTCTGCCATACCAGCTTTCACTTCCATACATTAGAGTAGGGACCAACACTCCCCCATGAACAGACAATCAGCCTACCTACTTACAATTATGATAAGCTAACTAAATAACATAATATATACAGTACATGTTAGGTACGGTGGCCTGCGCCTAAAATACAGGCGGAGTTTTTAAAATAGCGATTTCTGATGATGAAGGGACCAGCTACATCTGTTATAAATCCGGGAACGTGTTGTGTGTGATGAGTGTAGCGGTGGTATTTATTTATTTATTTAAAGGAAAACTTACAGCTAGAGATATCAGTAAAAATAGCAAAGTATGAAACAGACAGCCAATTACAAGTTTCCACATGTAAGAAACAAAATATTGCCTATTAAGTTCTACTTATTTCAGTGAATAGTAATATAAAAGTAAAAAAAAAGACATTAAAATCGCCTTAAAAAATAACTTTACGTAACTATTAGTGTGATTACAAATAAATGAAGTGAATGCGCCTATTACACAAAATATCTACCTACCTACTTAACAAATTTTGAGCTGAATTTGTCGGTCAGGCAGGAGTATGCCATTTTAGGGTTACTAACAAATAAGTCAAGACCTGGGTATTCTCTGGTCAGGGAGTTAAATGATCGTGAGACTCTTAAAAGAAATGAGTTCTGTCGGTAGTTTGTGTGAACTACTGGTACATGCAAAATAGTCTTTTGTCTCATTTGACGATGGGGGCCTAATATGTTAATTTTTACCTAATAAATCCGGACAGTCAATTTTATTTTGAGCGATCTTTAAAATAAATGCAATGTCGTATATAGAGGAGCAATAAATGAAATTTGTTACACATAAATTCGTATTGACCCTTAGGGATTCTGTATTTATCACCTAAGTATTTAATAAATTTTCTTTGAATTGATTCGATCTGTGATATATAAACATTATATAGTGGATTCCAAACCTGACTCGCATATTCTAAATTACTCCTGACAAGGGAGCAGTATAGAATTTTTATGGACTTCATCATTTTGACATTTTTACAGGAATATCTGTCCATAAAGATTTATAGCCATTTAGTACTACTGCCTGAGTTCTGTTACAAATGTATGACGAAAACCAACGATACAGATCACCTCGAATGCCATGTGGATGTGCTTGAGCAGCATGTGAGCTTGGGATCGCTATTTTAAAAACTCCGCCTGTATACTTTTAGGCGCAGGCCACCGTACATAACACCCAATCTACATACATAACAATGACGTCACAATGCCCCAGTGATGACCCGTTGCTCAGCTCACAGATTAGTTTCATGCAAACGGCTGACAATGGCTGCGCGCCATCGCTTCTTATCTGTGGAGTGCACGCGTCCACCGCAGGCGTAGGGTACCTAGTTAGTGTACCTAGACGCCATTTCACCTAATAACGTGGGCCAATCTACGATAAACTTGAGGTTGGGTTGTAGTTCATGTAAGCAGACAATGTTAGTTTCATTTTTCATAATTTTTTTTACATCACTACACAACCAATATATGTAAGAAAATGTTTTTTTTATTTATTAAGATACTTAGTTAGTTTTATAACAGTGTTATATTTATAGGTGCTTTTTAAGTTTAGGTTATTAATTAGTTTTAGAACCAATATTTGAAACTATAACTATGTATTGTGTGTTTATTTCGATTAAACATAATAAAACTGCACGACTGCGTATACTTACTCGTAAATTTTTCATAGTTTAAAGAAACTTAATGTAACTTTTTGCATAACCTGTTAATCGTACTTTCAAGCTGTTTGCATCTTATATTTTGTCCAGTGTTATTTAAGACCAAAAAAATAAATTTCAAGAAAAACTTACAGAAAAAGTAAATATGGAGAGACACTGAAGTTGAAAGCCAATGCTACTTTATTATAATACTACTGGTTCATAAGTAGTACCTACTAAATATTTAATGTTTAATAATGTATACGGTATTCAATTACTAAGCTACGTACTCAAATTGATGGCGATCTTGAAACTTAGGCAATTACTCGTACTCAGTACTAATTGTTTAAATTGTTTCGGCGTCTGTATGGTAACTTTACAACATTATGTATTACGTAATTAATAAAGTTTTACAAGTAATTCGACTTTAAGTTATTGTAAATTGTAACAAATGTATATTTTGTAATTTAAATAATTACCTATCTAAATTAAACCATTTAAGGCTATTATTTTTTCACCATTCATTATCTTAAGGTTCTAATTTCTCATTTATCGATAAGTGTCTTAGAATAAGATTTGTTAACGGAATTTGACTAGCAGTTATTGCAAAATATATAAGGGTTTTTAGTTAGTAGGTCTTGAAAAATTTATATAAAACATCATAATTGTTCACATGATAAAAATTCGTCAAACGGCAAAATCTATAGGAGATATACGCTTCGCTTCGCATTCAAATGCACTTGATAAATTACTAGCCTAGCGAACAAGTCCATATGCCTAGCCAACCCTTCCTTCCCTTTTACCATCTTAGGTACATAGGTTTAAGAAAGAAAGCTATAATAGCCTGATTACGATAAGTGGCTTATAATTAGGTCTGCTTACAAGATTTATACCGGCTTTAATAACAAAAATTGTATTAAAACATACTGAAAGGCTGTGCTTGCCAATTTGGACTTCGACAAGGTCTCAAAAGTTTTATTTCCAGGCCGTATTTCCGCGAAAGCCACTAACATTGGACAAAAAGGTTGTTTAGCTTTATGGCAAGGAAAATCAGGGCATAATAATAAAAGGAAAGGTCCACTAAGTTTCCAAATTCACCACGAGAACGCCGCAAGACGCTAATATAACAAAGGGTCAGATATAAAACCGGTCTCTGTGAGAAAACCCCCCATTGTTGTGTGGGTACGACGGAGTGCTATTGTTCAAAGTTATATTAAAGTGGAAATTTAATACTTCAAAGGTTATACTGTTGAATGTGTGTGGCGTGGAGTTGGGACGTTTTCAATGTAGTCGTTTGCAAGATGCAGCGATAGCGCGAAGCGTGTGCCATTTACAGATGTAACTAGCGAAAAGATACTTTACTTAATAATAATAAGTAAGTATACTTACCGTCGTCTTTGAAGAAAGCATGTCTTTTTGTAGATTTTGCTAAGTGGCTGTATGTGTTGTGTTAGTTGTAATCTAAAAATAAATTATTTAGGTGCACGAAAGGAGTGATGACCTTCAATGAACTTTACCGTTGAGTACGTTATAACAATACGTTAATAATAATATGTAGGTGCCTACGTCCCAAAAATGCACTCGAGTTCCAACCCTACTCCAGCTTTAGCGTTGGTTACCTTTAAATACTCTTATAAAAACTATAAGATTTCGCAAAGAATGTTCAACGATCCATTATTTTAAGGTCTTGATGCCTATCAGGATTTTCATGTGTAGAATGTAGGATGTGACTTCCTGATTATAATGGTGTAGCAAAAATATAATGTATAAATAAGAACTAAGTACTCGGTCTTTGCAAATTTTCAACATGTTGTATCAAATGATAGGGTCTGTGAATAAGAATTATGTTAATAATTTCGCAGTAAAAGCCATGAGACATGTCTACAATTTCTCAAGTGACTTCTAAACGACACGCAGCACAAAAATAATGAGTTCTCGCTAGTGCTGTGCTCAACAAATATTATTGTTACAAAACGAACATAGTAAATGTCAAGCTTCAGTTAAATATTATAAGTAAATAACATGTTGGAAATTTACTAACGTTTCATACCTACCTATTTACTTACTACCTACACCTTTGAAATCTGCCCAAGTGGTTCACTATTCTTTGTAAGCAGCTACTAAATTAGGTTTATCTGGCAATTTCACTTAGTGCCAACCTGCCCTAACGTATTTACTCTTATAAAAGCAGGGAAAATATAATTCCAGTTTTCAGGTCAAAAGATAATGGGCTTTGATAACGCCCGGAAAAAGCTTTCCGCTGTTTTGTTTTCTTTATCTCAAGTTTTCGTGAACTTTTCCGCTAAAATTATAACTTTGTGATTAAATAAGAAGTTTTAATAAATTGCCTTTGCAAAGCCGGGATTAAGGTTTAGTACAGTATAACTTTTGCATTTTAATAGAAAATCCTCGGTTTAATTAACTTCGGGATAGTGCGACTGTTGTCCCTCTCTCGGAGGCAAACGAGTGACTCTACCTCTAGTTGTTAATTTAATCCGCCGTGGGCTTTGTTGCGGTGGCACTGACTCAGTGAGCTATTCATAGGCAGCGATATGAAAACCGTAGAACAATCACTATACAGCATTTCGATGCTGAGACTTGCAATGCCGACTGATAACCTATTTCTATCTGAAGATGTAAAACTGCTGTTTCAAAATAGTTACGGCTGTACGCGACTTTTTAGCGTGTCGGTGACAAAATCTTCTGCTTAATTTGTCACTATAAATGGGTAAAACCATCGAGTCCGCACATCGAGTCCGCACATCGAGTCCGCGTTGTTCTATGGGTAAAAACATTAGAGGCCTGTTTCACTGTCACTGTCTGAAATATAATTACAGACTGTGCTACCACAAAAAACTTTAAACATTGTTTAACTAGTGTTTAAAACGAAATTTGACAGATTTTTTTGGCGTTTGACAGCACTAAACAACTGTTAAATACTGTCTAAGTTTTTGTGGTAAGGCCCAGAGAGTGACAGCATGTGTTTTATCATGGTTTTATCCCACTGGTAGCCAGTGCAGACAGTAGCAGACAGTGATAGTCAAGTATTTATCTTATCTATTTATGAATAGTGTAAATAAGCATAATGAACTCGTACATAAAGGTGAATTAGCAAACACGGTTAACATTACTATCTGCCTATGTAGGTACATGAATGCAAATGCGAAAAAAATTAAAACCAGGTCTCATTACGGTTACATCCATTTCTGTAATGGCCTTATATGACGCCAGGGACTTTCGCCCGCTGTTTTACCAAGTTTCATCACACTAAAAGCTGTATACAGCAATATATGAGGTTGTATTAATAAATTGGTGCTTGCAGCAGAAGTTTTTCACGGAATGTTTTAATGGTGCCAAAATGACACATTGTGCAAATAAAGAATATTCGGCATCTATTCGACATTATTTCTTCTATTCAGTCGACTCGTGAGTGTAATTGTATTGTAATGTATTTATTCAAACTAATTTCTATAGTTTTTTTGTAGGTACCATGGAGCAACTTTCGATTATACGTAAGTATAGATATTTATTATATTGGCATAACTCTCCCTTTGGAGATGTCCTTTCTATTTTTTCCGAATATGGGTTCCTGTTGAGAGAGCAGGTAAGACCGCCTGGCCAGGGCCTCGAGTTGGAACCGTAACAAACAGGAAGTCCCATGCTGAAGTTACAGTTTTCCCATTCGTTATTTACGATTCACAAGAGCCAAGAATAACATTTCCTGTGTCTATCATTGCAATATGGTCCCTAGTTTAATAAGAATATGAATAATCCGTGTGTCAAAACAAAATGTTTCATCTTGTTTGTTGCGCGAGTGCTTTGGACAGTGATAGTGAAACTTTGCAGCGAAAATGTTTTCCACATGTTTCTTAGGTTCGCTGTGAATTCTGATTTCTTCCTGTTTATTTTCTTTTACATCTTTTACAACTATGGAAAAAATATGAGAATATAGGTACACATATAATATTGTGTAAAAATATTGTAAAAATATCTATAAGTAATCATTCACAATTAATTTCTAAACGTTTATTACAAAGAGCGTATGATTTCTGAATGAATTTTGATAGCATGTTGGTAAATAATGGTCGTTTACTTGGATGCAAGTACTCTGACGTGAAAAAAACAAGTGTATAACTTAGTCATAAAGCGTGCTATGGTTTGCCGGCACTGTAAAACAGCTTTGCAAAATAACAAAATAAAGTATTTTCAATAGGCGAACAGCAAAATTCAGCTTTAGCTAAATAAAGCTCGAGAGCTTTCAAGTGCCCTACGACCGTTCACGTACACCGTACGTCAAGTTTGCATTTTTTAATAAAATTAAAATATATTTTCAACCGAACTGCACATTTTCAGCACAAAAAGCTATAAGTACAAATATGAAAAGCTGCGCGAGCTTTCAGATATACGAAGCACCCTCGAAGCGGGGGCGCCTCTTGCCTTTTGCCCGGCATTTGTATCGTTAGTGTTGACACTGTATAATGCACTATATTTTTCTGAAATAAACCTGCGTGTGCACCAGAGCCTAACTAGAGATCAGCTGCGTACACCGTACATGCGTGAGTTTGAATTTCACACTTAGAGTGACTTGCATCAAACATTTAAACTAAATTAAATATTATTATATTGATTTCTTGCTTTGATAGTAAGTATACTGTCTAGGCAGGACAGCAATAGATTAAATTTCGTATAAATGTTTGGTGCAAGTTTATAGGTATATGTACCCAATATATGTATGTATGACTACCCAACCAACTTTTTTAACAAATAAAATGTTTGTACGAATTACTTTAGGTAGTAAGGCAGTTTTCAAGTCATCTGCATTGTCATGAAAGATTTTAATGGATTTTAGTTATGAGATTTTTGTTTAGATTTACATACTATTCACCTTCATAAGTGATTACACAATTTTATACCATATAAAACTAACAAGCAGTTAACGTTAAAATTTATAAAAGGTGGTTCGTGAGTTTAAAAAGGTACTCTGGAAGGTACTATGTGTACTTGTGTAGTTATAGCTACTTGTGTTTTATTTTATTTACTATAGGTATTTCTGAACTTTACTGCTGTTTTATTTTATTTAGGTAGGTACTATAGGTATTTCTGAACTTCTGAATTTCTGATCCAGGATTTTAAAAATAAAAAGTATGACAGTATTGATACTGATACACCTAAAAAACATAATTAAATCCACGTTTATCAATTTCTACAAGCGGAAAATGCAAAATATATCTAATAATAATAAGTACCTACGTAGGTACGTAAATCATGTTACGGTTATCTACAGTATGAAAGGGCGGATACAGCTTTTCCGGGTACAGAATATTCCCCTTAGGAATTGATCCTTTTTAATCGAATAACAGTTTAAGCCTGTACGTAAATTAACTGTCACACCCTGTCGTAAATAATAATTACTTTATAATACCCACCATCACAAACTAATAAATATCCTTTTTAATTTTTTATTAAGGTTTGACAATTTGACCTTTGTCTTTAACACACTCGAAGACACACTCGCCAATCTTAAACACCCCGTATTTCTTAAGACTAAGAAAAACATCATTCTCCAAAATAGAAGATCTCAGAATAAACAGCCAAATGAGCATCTTAACAAGCGTCGTGTGTCCTTAAAGTGACGGACCCAAGCCCTGCAATTACGGAGCTAGCCTTATTAGCGTTAATTAGAACCCGGGACTCTCAGGTGGAATCCTTTGAAGGCGTCTTGTGACACCGGAGCCAGCGGTTCGGAAGGAGAGCTGTCGTTGCAAAATACACACTTGAAATTGCATCTTGTTGCCACCCTCAATCAAAAAGGTTGTTATAAGTTTAGCGTAGGTATGTATGTACATACATACATCATTATTCTTGTAACTGCATTCCTTGAAACGTTAGCCACTAGTCAACTCGATTTTCGCTGTACAGTTGTTATTTGTGATAAGTCGCGTGTCTAGCTATTATTGTCTATGTCTGCTCTAAAACTGGGTGCTGCAACTATTTACACTGTCTTGATTCACAACTTTTACTATAAAGGACTAGGTTTTTGAATAAAACACTTATTATTTTCTGATTGAAAAACATAACGAAAAAATTTATTTCTTAAAAATAGCTTCGGTTATATTATCCGACAACTCCTGAACTACAACGCTTATGTCCACTGTTTAGTTTACGTGTCCCTTGAGTACTACCTTAAATTTTGAATACCTAGTAGTTTTTATGTCCCTTCTTTAGGGGCTACTGTTTCTATTTATTAACTGGGGCAAGTTAACGCCACGGGACAACTTATGCTGAACTGAATATAAAGTTGATTGGCGTTGTAACGTTGCGCTTCCTTAGAAGGACAGAGTTGTAATAAACATTAGGTTAACTTATGACGTTCACTTTCAGAAGGTACTCGTTAGCTTTAGCTTTATGTAGGTAGAAATAGATTGAAGGTAAATGGATGAGTAAATAAGCTTTGGAATTATCTATTCGTTCTTTTACATAGAAAGAAATGCCATCAATAGATCAATAAATTTTATATATCAAATATATAATAATTTTATTGTTCAAACAGAGAGTAATTTCATGAGAGACCTGTATAAGTACATAATTATTTAGGTATACTTAAGTTAAATTTATGACCGTATGTCGTTAGATAGGAATTTCAAAGGAATCGGAATTATTCTGCAAATACCTATATACTTTTGTGTGTGTTTGATATACACAATACACATCGGGTACGAACTAGAATGTAAACAAACCTTCTGACCACAGATTGAAACATACAGGAATTTCATTCGAGCTGTTTGTTTAATATATTGTGTACCCATCTCTTATTTTATTTTAAAGAAATATATTATTATCTGTACGACTCGGATTGAATTGGAAAAGGGTATTTACTTGGGTTAGTTTTCCCAGTACAATAATTCTATTGAATTAGGACTTACGTTGAAGCATGCCTGCCATAAAATAATGAAATCTATTTATTGTTGTACGTTGTACTCGTAGTCTGCCAACATACTTACTAAGGCACAAATAATAATTTACCCTGTTTTTTTCTGAAACATGCTGACAAGGCACTGAAAGTGGTGTTGTATTAAACTGTATGTGTTAGGTATTCATTATAATATATGATCGTATAAATAATCAGCTACTCAAAAGTATAAAAACCTACAGATTACAATTTTTTAAAATAAAATTCCTTATCAGCTATAAAATATTAAGGCATGACAACAACACACTACTCCTTCAAACGAGATTTAACCCCAAAAGTGAAACAACGTCAACCTTGACGTGCAAACACCGCCTTTACCTCAAAGGTGTAAAGATCACTTTACCTTTCTTGGGCTCGGAGTAGGGTAAGTGTTCCAGTTTCGACACGAGAAATGAAAAGAGGTAGTCAGCAGGTGCGACCTACGGGTACACCCAAACAATCCTTTTATGCCCCCTTCACCTGGTTTCAACCCCTCGCAACCTCTTTTAAGTGACATGACTTTTAACTTTGCGACCCATCTTCGACTTAAAAGCCGTGCATGCTCCTGTTACTCTCAGATTAAAACGAGTGATGATGGTGGATAGTCATTATTATTAATTTACTAACAGTTAGTAGGCACGAGTTTTCCCAATGCAATCTCCTTTGTAAACCGACACTCACACAACAGAGAGAGAGAGAGAGAGATATTATTGTATAATTAAAAAAATTAAAAAACCGACTTCAAAAAACCACTAAAATGTAAGAAATAATTTAAGGTTTACACAAATTCTACTCGTATGTGACAGTACAAATATACCTAAGCAGGAACTGTTCTCTTTTGATGTTGGTGCGGTGACAAAGTAATCTGAAGAAATATGGCACCAACTTCAAAAAAGAACAGTTCCTGCTTAGGTATATTTGTACTGTCACATACGAGTAGAATTTGTGTAAACCTTAAATTATTTCTTACATTTTAGTGGTTTTTTGAAGTCAGTTTTTTAATTTTTTTAATTATTATTTTATTTTATAGTTTTTAGTTTATTTGCAATATTTTTCAATCAAAAGTAAGGTGCAAATGATACCAAAAAGTTCTACTAATCAATACGAATCATTCAAGCCTAAACACGAAGTAGTTGCTATATACCGTTGAGGAGTTCCCTGACTGCCTTCCGTTTCCATCATCAGATCAACTCAAGGTCACCATCATATTTTTTTGTTATAAGAACTATATTTACATTCTTAATTTCATTAGAATCGGTTAATATGTGCCCAAAATGGAAATTCATACCCTGTTTTTACCCCTTTACCCACCCTTGGGGGTGAGATAAAATTCTGAAAAAAAATGGGACCACCTGGGAGCTCAACCCAATACAACAAAAAAAGAATTTTCAAAATCGGTCCATAAACGGCGGAGTAATCGGTGAACATACATAAAAAAAAATATAAAAAAAAAAAAAAAGATCCCGACGAATTGAGAACCTCCTCCTTTTTTTTGAAGTCGGTTAAAAATACAATGCGTGTCATTCAGATGGGCGATCACGATCAATTAGACACTTTGTAGCGTCATCACCATAACCGTATAGCGATAAGGGGATGCATCACATCTGATTTCTCTTTTCAATGATATAACTATAGGTCTTTAAATTAGTATTTATTAATAACCCGTGTTGTTTTATTTCAATTGAGTGAAGGTCTATAAATAAGTATTTAGGAATTACTATTCGGTATGGGTATATAAATCTTAATCCTAACTAATAAATATTATAAATGCGAAAATAACTGTGTCTGTCTGTTACTCATTCACGCCAAAACTACTCATCGGATTTGAATGTTATTTGGTAGACACAGATCCTGAGAAAGAACATAGGCTACTTTTTATCCCAGAATTCCCACGGGAAAACTCTTTAAGGTGAAGCGAAGCTCGCGGGAACAGCTAGTTCGTTTATAAAAATAACCGTTGGTATTTCACTGCTATTACGTAAAATATTTACTAATCATATTTTACTGTAGAACATAGAATTTAATAAGCTGGCTGACAACAGACTGTCGCGAGGAACCTAATGGGATTACCGAGAACAAAAGACTTTACATTCAGGCGACGCGATTTTAATTCGGTTAACGCCAATCTTTATTATAATTCGTAATGAATTGCAATATAAAGCGACAACGTTGAAAAAAACCGATATATACTTAGGTACTTAATAAAACAATTTAGGTGTGGATACATAATAATGGATATTAAATAAACTAATAATAGAAAACTTATATTTAACTAATACCTATACTCGTATTTACATGTTGGTGGCACTTTTCTGTTGCACCCAAAGGTACCCATAATGCTGGCTGGCGTTTCCTCTTTGTTTCGCCAGGGATTAGTCCAGTCAAGGAATGAGGTGTAGAGTGCGTGAGCAGGTAACTAAGCGATTCCTTCAGAAACTTGTTCAAGGGGCTTAGGTTGTTAACATACCAAAAGTCCTGACTCCTAGGTGATGAGCGGGGGGAAGGAGGGGGGGATAAAGGTACGAATTTTTGGTTTTTAGCTTATATCTCGAAAACGGTACATCGGTGAGAAATATTTTCAACTAATGAAATGGAGCTCTTAAAATTATCTAAAACTTTTACATCATATGTTTTTTTCTAATTCCTAACCGTTTTCGAGCTATTACCCTCGGAAAAAGTTGAAATTTACAAGAAAAATTCATTCATGTCAAAATATTCATAAACATTGCATCATATTGACTAAATCTATTCATAAACGAATAAAATGAAGAGGAAAGAAGTTGTAGATTTTTCAATCCCCTTTTAGAATATATATGCATATGCTGGTTAATGTCCAACAGGCCAAAAGATACAGCTATTTTATACTTGCATTTTGCTAAATTCACTGACATAGCTCACCGAGTTAGTAAGCTTAGGTGTAAGTAAAATAGCTGTAACTTTAGGTGGGTTGGACATTAACCAGCATATCTATATATATTCTAAAAGGAAATTAAAAAATCTACAATTTCTTTCCTATTCATATTTTTCATTTATGAATAGGTTTAGACAATATGATGCAATGTTTATGAATGTTTTGATATGAGTGAATTTTTCTTGTAAATTTCAACTTTTTACGACGGTAATAGCTCGAAAACGGTTAGGAATTAGAATAAAACATATGATATAAAAGTTTTAGATATTTTTAAGAGCTCCATTTCATTAGTTGAAAATATTTCTCTCCGATGCACCGTTTTCGAGATATAAGCTAAAAACCAAAAATTCGTACCTTTATCCCCCCCTCCTTCCCCCCGCTCATCACCTAGGAGTCAGGACTTTTGGTATGTTAACAACCTAAGCCGCCTGAACAAGTTTCTGAAGGAATCGCTTAGTTACCTGCTCACGCACTCTACACCTCATTTTGAGTCATTTATTGACTGGACTAGATAACCTTTGGGTGAGGTACGCCAGGCAGCGTCGGTCTTGACCGCGTTCTATCAACCTGCGCGGTACTTAATGTATTTTGTTAGTACAGATTTTAATTGTAGGTTGTCTGCGGTAGGGTAAGAAATAAGACCATATTTTGGTGCTAATAAAGATTTTTGTGTCAATGAGGTATTACATGAATTCTATACATATACCTACAGGGTTTTTAATACCTACTACGTGGACACGCTATGAAACTATTCATATCTGAAAAGTATTAAAAAACTAAACTAAATAAAAAAGGCTTCACCGTACCGACCAAAATACATAAAACTTTATCTAGCTCTCCTTTCAATACAGCGCAATATCAGAGGTATTAACGATAACGGACGTTGCGGCACTTTGGCTTATGTTGCTTATGCTTCCAATACATAGATTTACCGATTTTGCTTTATGGCTCCCGGAGCAGAAATATTATGGACGGCGAGTAATTCGAGAAAAGCCCACGCCGCGAGTCCGCTAATGAAATTACCTACCGGTACCACAAAGTTCCACCTGCCCGTTCCATATGTTACTGGAACGTCGTCATTATAATTATCATTTATGATTTGCATAAACGAACAGGGCTTGATAAATACATTATAATATAAAATAATATATAATACGTATATGTGTCGTTCCATTATAAATGCCATAGTTTAAATAAATACTTTCCTTACCACTGTAAAAACTATAAAGGAATACTAAACGGACATAGAAATCAAAACCTACAACATCTATTTTTTTAAGTCTGCAATAAATAGCAGAATGGTCCCCCGACGGTGTCCGCCACACTAAGCCAGGGGAGGCTCGCACGCACACCCGTATTACCTCTAATTGTGATTTAATGGGCCAGCCAGGATCTCCTTAGATTTACTTCGCTAAAGAAAAAAAAACTCGTGATAATAGCCGCCTCGCCCCCTCTAATTAGAAGCATTTTTGTTAGGAAATGACACGTTTTACAGTCACGCTGCCGGAAGAAATATCTAGTGATGTTAGCTTGAAGAGAAAGATATGGAAGTTGTAAGTTTGACGTGTCTTTCTGGTAATTTTGAAAACTAGTTTGTATAAAAATGATTCAGAGTTATAATTCATTATAATGCTTAGCATTAAGTCTACCTTTTATACACTTATGTTTTTGTACCTACAGTAAAAAATAAATAAATATTGGCCCACTTTAGAAGCTAAATGCAAAAAGTGTATCATTACCATACATAAGTTATACTATAATGTACATACCTATAACGTAAACTTACTAAAATCTGCACTGTTTATTTGTAAGATTAGCTTTTTAATAAACACGAAACAAAACTCATGTGGATCTATGTTGTGTAATTTCATTTTCCGTTTTAAATGAGGTCTCGTTTTCATATTTTTTTCAGTCGCGGGTACGAATAACGGGATATCCTTAATGAGGATATGGTGTTACTGGAACGGTTTAAATATGAAAAATATACACTATGGGATACGCATCAAGTACTTAGGTATTGCTTGTATTTACAAGAACCTATAATTATGATAATTAAGTGCTTAAGACTGGTACCAGGAACAGTATCCGTTTTAAAGCTACAAAATAAGGCGGCGGGAGCTTACGAACATGATATACGAGCAATGAAAAGGTTCCAGTGCCAATATAATATAATATAATAATATGCAGAGACATCTCACACACGGCCATCCGACCCCAAGCTAGGCAAAGCCTGTATTATGGGTATCGGACAGCTGATATAGTACACAAATACATAGATAGATACATATTAAATATTAATATCGACACCCAAGACCCGAGTACAAATAAACAAATATCTGCCCCAGCCGGGAATCGAACCCGGCATAGCAGTCAGGGTCACTATATAACCACTACACCATTCGACCGTCATATTTATATTTATTTAATAGCACCAAATAACCGAAAAAAACTAGCTTAGTAACCGTCAGAGTCTGCAATATTGAAGTACATTTAACATCGTATAAGAAAATTACCAACTAAAAATTAGATAAAATTCCAAATTACTTAAATGTTTTAAAAAAATTGGGATCAATTGGTGTTGACATTTTGTAAGTGGACCTTTTTCATTGCTCGTGAGTGTATAAACGCTTCTTTAAAAAGATGACAAAAGAACACGATTAAAACTCAAACTCCAAAATATTTTGTACCAACAGTAGCTATCACCAATTTACATACCGCGGAAAGAAAAGTTAGGCTTTTTAAAATGTTTCAAAGTCATTTACATTTAAATGTGCAGCTTTACTTCATTTTCACTTTTAAAGCTCCAGTGATAAGATGGGACTGACGACCTTAGGCGGGTGGCGGGTAGTGGTTGGATGAGAAAGACCGAGTGTTGTGGCGCTCCTTGGGAGAGGCCTATGCCCAGCAGTGGATGATTATTGGCTGACGATGAACATTATATTACGTGAAAAATGGAAAATCTTGAAGTTTCTTGCTGTAACATGCCGCAAAGATACGTATTGCGTCTTGCAATATACTCGTGAGCGAGGAAAAAGTTCCAGTGATATAGCATACTAGCTGGTCCTGCGAGCTTCGCTTCGCCTTAAAAAGTTTTCCCGTGGGAATTCCGGGATAAAAAGTAGTCTATGTTCTTTTTCAGGGTCCAGAGCATATGAATACCAAATTTCATTCAAATCCGTTCAGTTGGTTTGGCGTGAAAGAGTAACAGACAGACAGACTAGGATAGGATTACCTAGCGAATGGAACTTTTTCACTGCCTGCGAGTGTTGTAAAAATATTATTTGATTATCTTTTAAATTAAAATTGGTAGGCAACTAGGCACATAGGTATACCAAAACTAAAAGGGAAAAGGGGTTTCCGGTTTTAGACAATCAAATTTACAATAAATAAAATAATATATTACAGTTAGGGTGGGTTGCATCAACATCCCGGTTATCGTAATAGTTAAGGTTAAACTTAGCAATGACAGAGTCGTTACAGTTAATATTTTACTGTAACGTGTTGCACCATCAAATCGTCGGTCATTGTTAATGTTATAAGGGTTGCTATTCGTTTGAGACATAATTATCCCCAAAGTTATTGTGGGAAACGTTTTTATGTAAGGCAATACCAAATCTAGCTGTCGGACTGAAGCCGTCACAGAGTACATTGTAGCCGTCATTCTCTGTCAAAGCACTCAAAGTCAACATGTCATAGGAACTAAGTCTGTTGTTCCTCCAAATATTGACCAAAAGATTATCATCAATAAAACCCGCGACAAAGTAGACTCTAATAAGCCTTTATTAAGAGCGGTGGTAGCTCAGTCGGGTAAGCGGCCGCTTCTCACGCCAGAGATGCGGGTCCGATCCCGGCGCTGACATGTACCAATGAGTTCTTTTAACATAAGTACTATGTATACCATCGCTCTTACGGTGAGGAAAACATCGTGAGGAAACCTGCATATCTAGATTTAGCACATCTAGATATGTGAACCCACCAACCCGCAGTGTACCAGCGTGGTGGAGAAATGGTCCAAGCTTTGGAAGGCAGTTTAGACCTTGGGGATATGCACAAAGGTTCCATTCGAGAGAGCCAGGTGCAGGTACTTACACCCCCAGAGAATAGAATAGAATAGAAGCCTTTATTATTAATTATCTTATTAATTAATTCTTAACTAGTTGAAATAAAAACTAACGATGTAATCTATTAAAATAATTATTTATTGACATCCTTCGATTATGCTCATCATTTCTGTTAACTGCATAGACAGGTTCCTCTTCATCAGATGATGAATCATCATAAAAAACCTAGCTGGTGGTACAGCACAGGGTCTCTATTTTGTTTACATAATATATTATGCAGCTATGCCGTAGCCACAATAATGGGCTGCACTCTTCTTAGTTCTGTCCTTATTTTCTTTGATATATTTCTGTATTTGAGTGATTGCAAAATTTCTGAAAACAAGGTTATTCAATTAAAGAGTTACGTAGGTTACTTTGATATTAGATTGCTGCGCTGGACCGGCAACCGACAGGTAGCCGGTAGTGGCTGGATAAGGAAGGCCGAGGGCACAGTGTTGTTTCGCTCCTTGGAAGAGCCCATGGCTAGAAGTGGACGCTTATTTGGTGGTGAAGATGATCATTACACCTACAACATAATAATAGGTGCACTTACTTCGTCGTTGGAGGCAGTAAGAAAGGTTCTAGTTTTAAAGCCAACACACGAGCCACATTTTTGAGACCTGGAACCTGCGAATCTATCAGTTCTCTGAAAGTACACCTTTCTCTTCATATTTCGTAAGTTCCGTACTAACTCCAACTCAATCTCAATTTCTGAGGAACTTGTTTCAAGCACTATTTCACGTAGAAGCGACATGGTAAGAATTATTGAATATTAATATTTGTACGTAATACTGTTACTTTGAGGTTATACAACGGGTTTGACAGCTACCTGACTTTAACTTTAACAGTAACCGGCCAACATGGGGTGGTTATGGTTATCGTTAAAGTTATGACGTCATTTTAACCATAGTTGAATGGTGCAACCAATTTTTCGCTTTACCCATGCTTTGACAGACGATGTGACGTTTGTAATAGTTAAAGTTAAATGGTGCAACGCACCCTTAGGGTAGGTTGCATCAACATCCCGGTTATCGTAATAGTTAAGGTTAAACTTAGCAATGACAGAGTCGTTACAGTTAACATTTTACTGCAACGTGTTGCACCATCAAATCGTCGGTCATTGTTAATGTTATTAGGGTTGCTAATCGTTTGTGACATAATTTTCCCCAAAGTTATTGTGGGAAACGTTTTTATGTAAGGCAATACCAAATCTAGCTGTCGGACTGAAGCCGTCACAGAGTACATTGTAGCCGTCATTCTCTGTCAAAGCACTCAAAGTCAACATGTCATAGGACCTAAGTCTGTTGTTCCTCCAAATATTGACCAAAAGATTCATATACCAAAAGATCATCAATAAAACCCGCGACAAAGTAGACTCTAATAAGCCTTTATTAAGAGCGGTGGTAGCTCAGTCGGGTAAGCGCCCGCTTCTCACGCCAGAGATGCGGGTTCGATCCCGGCGCTGACATGTACCAATGAGTTCTTTTAACATAAGTACCTACAATGTATACCATCGCTCTTACGGTGAGAAAAACATCGTGAGGAAACCTGCATATCAGATTTAGCACATCTAGATATGTGAACCCACCAACCCGCAGTGTACCAGCGTGGTGGAGAAATGGTCCAAGCTTTGGAAGGCAGTTTAGACCTTGGGGATATGCACAAAGGTTCCATTCGAGAGAGCCAGGTGCAGGTACTTACACCCCCAGAAAATAGAATAGAATAGAAGCCTTTATTATTAATTATCTTATTAATTAATTCTTAACAAGTTGAAAATAAAACTAACGATGTAATCTATTAAAATAATTATTTATTGACATCCTCCGATTATGCTCATCATTCCTGTTAACTGCATAGACAGGTTCCTCTTCATCAGATGATGAATCATCATAAAAAACCTAGCTGGTGGTACAGCACAGGGTCTATATTTTGTTAACATAATATATTATGCAGCTATGCCGTAGCCACTATAATGGGCTGCACTCTTCTTAGTTCTGTCCTTATTTTCATTGATATATTTCTGTTTTGAGTGATTGCAAAATTTCTGAAAACAAGGTTATTCAATTAAAGAGTTACGTAGGTTACTTTGATATTAGATTGCTGCGCTGGACCGGCAACCGGCAGGTAGCCGGTAGTGGCTGGATAAGGAAGGCCGAGGGCACAGTGTTGTTTCGTTCCTTGGAAGAGCCCATGGCTAGAAGTGGACGCTTATTTGGTGGTGAAGATGATCATTACACCTACAACATAATAATAGGTGCACTTACTTCGTCGTTGGAGGCAGTAAGAAAGGTTGTAGTTTTAAAGCCAACACACGAGCCACATTTTTGAGACCTGGAACCTGCGAATCTATCAGTTCTCTGAAAGTACACCTTTCTCTTCATATTTCGTAAGTTCCGTACTTACTCCACCTCAATCTCAATTTCTGAAGAACTTGTTTCAAGCGCTATTTCACGTAGTAGCCACATGATAAGAATTATTTAATATTAATATTTGTACGTAATACTGTTACTTTGAGGTTATACAACGCGTTTGACAACTACTTGACTTTAACAAAAGCACTAACCGGCCAACATGGGGTGGTTATGGTTATCGTTAAAGTTATGACGTCATTTTAACCATAGTTGAATGGTGCAACCAATTTTTCGCTTAACCGATGCTTTGACAGAAGATGTGACGTTTGTAATAGTTAAAGTTAAATGGTGCAACGCACCCTTAGTGTACTAGTATATTAATGAATCTACATTTCCTTTTCACATGTACACTACACCCAATCTTATCTCTTATTCCCTCCATCCAAAGGTTGTCTGACAGAGATCACTTTTAGTGATAAGACCTCCTTTTGTACCCTAATTAAGTTGCGATTTGTTATTCCTATGATTCTTTGTTGGTGTGCAAATAAAGCGTATTCTATTTATCTATCTATCTATATTATTATTATTCAGGTATAGTTTAAGATTTGAAACACTACTAGTAGCAGTATGATTATTAATATTTAGTTCAATAATGGTTATTAGTGGTATTTGGGTCAGTTATTGTTAGTAGTGACTAAATAACAATAATCTACTTACATGTTTTAATATGCACGTACTAAGAAACAAACTAATACATTAAAAAAGTAAAACTTTTATAATAAGTACACTAAAGAGTAAATAATAATTCATCACGAAGTAGATTTTAAAATTAATTAATAAAACTAAAGACTGAGAAGAGCCGTAACTATTCAAACTATTTCTGAACTAATAAGTAACCCGTAACAGGATTCAAAACGCAATTAAAAGTTGATCGTATATTGACTACAATTTAACAGTCTATCCAAGCACTATACCAAACTCGCAAGCAATGAAAAAGTTTTAAAATGCCTACAAAAATGGACCCATTTAAAAAAAACTAATTTGAATTAAATGAGTTAATCAATATAGTATCGGTATTTTCATTATATTAGTTTTTATTTGAGGTGAAGAAACCGGCGCATCAATTTAATAGACCCTAAAAGCAACTATGCTTATTCTAACGCAGCCCACGAACTACCGTGGGTGTAAAGTGAATTTAAGATATTATATTACAATAAATTTCTGCATTCACTTGAGTACTTAAGTATACATTTTAATTGGGAGCCTCTCCCGTCAAAGTCCTTTTGAAGTTAGTTTTACAACAAGAATCTCTCCGGTGCAAACACGTTTAATTAGAGCCCTGTGGGATGCTAAGCTATGAATAATGAAGCTGAATAATGGCCTTAGGTCAATAAGTCATTCGTAGAACCCTGCTAATAAACGGATTTTGTAGCGGTTACACAGTTTACTCATTTGAAAATTACATTAAATTTTCAGCCTTTGAGGTGAAAATTTATTGAGACATAAACCAAAACGCCCCATCACTTTGCGTTTGATATACCGCCTACTTCTAGTCCTAAGAGCAACCATAGCCAAAATATTGAGGTATAATGATGGCAGTTTTATAACCAATTTTACTGTAGGTAGGTAGGTATTATTTATAAAATGTATAAGGTATCCTTATGAATAGCTTGTATATTCTATAAAAAAGCTATTTCATACAGTTTTGCAGAAAAAATAACGCATCCAATTTAATTATGTTGTAATCACATGTTTGTAAGTTTATCTATCCAAAACTGAGTAGGTACATATGTACAGGGTACGTTTTTTTCTTCATTTCCACCAAATTGTCTTGTTAAATCCATATTTTAAGCCAAACGTCAGCATGTTAAAATTAGTTTGGAAAGCCTCCAACATATTTCAACATTTTGTCTAGGTTATTTGCAACATATCAAGTATGTACTGCATATACTCGACTGAAAAAAATACAATGAACAATAATAAACTGACCCTGAAGACGTGATGAAAATATTTTGATTCCCTATTTAAAAATTAAATGAGTCGTCCAGGTACGAGTGGAGTGCGTCAAATATGTAGGATTTATTATTTAAATCACTAATAACATTAAGCACACGACCTAATGTTCCAGAAGCTTTGTCTTACGAATTAGAAAAAAATACGATAAAACATAAAAAGTTCACTTACGTTTCAAACTCAGCCACAATGATTGACAACGTGTCGCAAGAACCGGAATCACTCAGAGTCGGCGTCCTTGTCTCGCTCCGAGGCGTCACATAAGACAGAGAATGACGGCATGATGTCGTCAGCATCCATAAGTCGACATGGTAAGGGCGTGTGTGAATGCTGTAAGTGGCTTTTTTCCGACTTATTTAACGCGTTCCTGTCTTCACCCTCTCGTCATTATTTTCGCTAGCACGAGACTTGCGGAGACGTAAAGCGCTAAAGACCGTCATATTTTTTCTACAGAATAATGAGTTAAGTGCTTTTGTGCGCTTCTCCAAATGACTTGGTTGTCTGTGTTTGGTAACAAAATACTGGTAAATGGGACTGTATGGTGGGAGATATAATAATAATAATAATACCTATATACTTATGTAGGTATAATTATAATAAGATACTAGGTATTTATTTATTTAGGGGAGGGGAAAGGGAGTTGATAGTGATAAGGTGCAAGCCATATTGCTATCAAATCCTATTCCGAGCTCACACCTCCACGTGGTCCCTCCTGGTAACTATCATACACGACTCCCTAGCGCTTCAGGTATGATAGGCTAACGTGACAGGAAAACTCGCCAAGCCGTCTGGCCAGCGTGGCGTTTTATGGCTAAAATTCCCCCCATGAAAAGTCCTAAAAAACCACGGCCCTCAGTCCCCGGCAGCCCCGCTATCCCGGACTCCGGTAGCGGTCACGGTTCCGGCGGGGCAGAGGGTACTAATAATCTCCGGCAGAGATCCGGCTACCAACATACATTGAATATGGCTACATATAACCCAAGGACCTTGAGCACTGATGACAGGATGGATGAACTCTGTGAAGAGCTAGACCACATTGGAACCACATTAGACCACATGGGAAGTGTTGGGATTGTCCGAGGTGCGGCGAAAAGGAGAAGATCTCGTGAGACTCCAGAATGGCCACCTATTCTACTTGTGGGGTTAATATCCCACACTGTAGTAGATGTTGTAGATGTTATAAGGGTTGTTCTCAGTAGAAAGATGAATCACTGGACTATAAGTTTATTTATATGTTCACACGGTAAAGGTTACGTGGCAACTGGCGCTCCGTAATAATGACGTATATAATTTGCTTACTTCTACTCAATAATGTTATTGCTAATGTTAATGTAATTATGATCTTATTACTATGTATATAAGAATAATAAATGTACGATAGGTATCTACTCGTACATGCTGCGAAGGGCCACAAATTTTAAACAATCAAGTAAATAATGTAAGAAGCGATTGACATAAGAAAATATAAGCACTTAAGATATTATATGTTAAAATTAATATTAGGTATTGAATATGTTTGTTTCTGACGCGTAGTTCCCGAAGAGAAGGTAGTCATCTCGATGTCGGTGTTGGTGGTGGGCGGGCGCGCGGGTCGCGGCGCCACCGCCCGTCGCCGTCGTCTGTGCGCGAGCGCGCACGCTCCCGCCGCCGCCAGCGCCGCTGCCCCCGCCAGGGCTAAGTACGACACTGCGTACTGATGGATGTCATGTGTTGATATCTCTCCAATAGTCTCACTGCTCTCCTTTAGCTTTTCAATCTGATTCTTGATTTTGATAAGGTCATTTATATTTGATTTGTGCTCGATTTTTAGGGGTGAGTGCTTCGGGTCTTGTTTTATGGTTATATTATTGATATCTCCCTCGATAGTTGGTACATCTATGGTTGGGTTTATGTTGATTCGACCTTGATAAAACATCTTTGTATAAAATGTTGCTTGACCGTGTTTTATGACGCATCCTTGATCGGCCTTTATAATGCCTGCCGAGTGCGTTGACCGTGAAATCATATGGTCTTGACAAATTACTCTGAGTAAGCATTCTGTGCAGCAAAAGTAGAGCCATGTGTTATCTCTGTGCAACCCGATCCATTTGTTAGTGCACGCTTCCTCGGTGTATGAGCAGCTCGTCGTCGGTACATTAGTGAGAAGGCTTATCTCGCACGGGACATCGTTATTTCTCATGTTTAGTGTTGGTTTGTTTAAATTGCAAATTAAGCTGAGTGGGTCCATTTTAAAGCACATAGATAGATCCGTGTCTGATAGTACCATGTAGATTTCTTTCCTTATGTTTATTGCGATGTAATCTATCTCTGATTGTACTGTAAACGTTTTGTTATTATGAATGAGCGGTATTGGTATCGGTTTATATATGTTGAATTGGTTATCACTGGTTAAGGGTAAACTCAGCTCAATTATGAAGTAGTTCTCCTCTATACTCCATCGTACCTTCAGTAGCTTGTATATGTTTACAAGTTGCTCTTGAATATCGTTAACTGGCAATGATAAATGTTTGGGAATCCTTGTAGATATGGTGTTCAGTTGCTGAAGTAGTTGTTCTTGTGGTATCAGTCTCGCGTCGATTCGCCCGTGATGAATATTTGTAGCTGTGTCTAGGAGCATTTGCTGAATATTTTTAATTTTTGTTATGATGATATTCGCTGACAAGGCTACTATATTGAAATAGCTCATGTTTTCTTCCTGGTTTATTCTGTTTTGTAATTCATCTATGTAATGATTTGTTATGTTTAGGTGTTCTTGTATCAGTTGAAATGCTTATTCATGGTTTCTTCATTACGTTGTAAGATATTGTTGTGAGCTTCTATGATTGATGTTTGGTTTTGGATTAATTTAAGTAAATGATGCTCGTTGTTCTGTAATGTTTCGATGTCCTGTTTGTACTGGACTGCGAATCTCTGGTCGAGGACACCGAACAGGGTGTTAGCCACGTACCCCACTCCGTCAATCAGTCCCCTGGGCACTCTTCTCGGCGCCATTGAATGTTGTGAATGCAGCACATAGTTATTCCGCTCTATCTCCTCGATTTCTTGTTTCAGTTCCGTGGTTATAGCATCACATATTTTGTTGTAGGCGAATTCTTGGCATCTGTTATCGACGTGATCGACGAGCAATTTTATGTTTGTGACGCCTAGCCAGTATGACGTCATGTTGTAATATGTAATAATTTTCCACGTGTCTTGTATACTTTGTAGTTGCCCGAGGTTGTCAAAGTATATTGGTTTGTTGTCTTTGAATTGAGACACGCTGATGAAGTCGTTGGCCTGAGTGGCTGGTTGAAATAGTGTCAGCAAGGTGATGACGACACACAGTAGGCTGGAGATTTTCTTTTGTGGTTTTTGTTGTTTTTGTTGCCTACTAGTTTCTGTCTCTTCATTTACTTTTTCTTCTTGTTGTGTTTTTGGGAGAAACACTAACTTATTTATAGGCCTTTGTATTAGTCGATTCCCCTTGGTTTTCAGTGTAACCACTCTAACTAGGTGGTCCCTTCCTGGATGCACTTCCTCTACTCTCCCTAGAGCCCATCTTGTTGGTGGTTGTAAGTCGTCCTTGATTAGGACAACATCTCCAACGGATATGTTTTCTGTTTTTCTATGCCATTTACTTCTCTGTTGTAATTCTTGTAGATAGTCAAGTGACCATTTCTTCCAAAACTGTTGGTGCATTTGTTGTAGTAATTTCCATCTGTTGCGTAGGCTTATTTGTTCATCTTGCATATTTTCCTCTGGTAGTGAAACTATGGGTCTTCCGATTAAGAAATGACCAGGTGTTAGACACTCAATGTTCTCAATATCTTCAGTGAGCGGACAGAGGGGGCGTGAGTTCAGGCACGCTTCAATCTGAGTGAGTAAGGTCAGGAACTCTTCATATGTTAATTTTTGCTCACCAAGGACTCGCTTTAGGTGGTATTTCATCATCCGGACTGCAGACTCCCAGATTCCACCCGCATTTGGCCAACTGGGCGCGTTAAAATGCCATTGTATTCCCATTTGGGTGTAATGTTCTTGGCATGTGTCATTGTTCATTGTTCCGGTTTGTTTTAATTCTTTCCGTAGAATTCTGTCACTTCCGAGGAAGTTACTTCCACAATCACTGTATAAATGGCCGACGTTGCCTCTTCTATTAATTAGGCGTCTCAAGGCCAGCAGGAAGGTGGGGGTCGACAGGTCCGATGCTAATTCTAGGTGGACAGCTTTGGTGGCCATACACACGAATATAACAATATAGCCCTTGCTGGTCTTCACTCCCCTTCCCTTGTTTACCTTCACATCAACGTGTCCGGTATAGTCTACCCCCGTATGATAGAAGGGTGGCGATGGAGTTGTTCTTGCGCGGGGTAAATCTCCCATCAACTGTTCCTGTGTTCGATTTTTGTATCTGATACACTTGACACATTTTTGCAGGTTCTGTTTGACTTTGTTAACTCCGCCAATGATCCAGTATTTTTGGCGAAGTGTTGTTAAGGTGAGTCTCGCCCCTCCGTGTAATGTTGTTATATGAGCCTCGTCAATTAAGAGGCTTGTTAATCGGCTTGTTGGGGGTATAATTGCAGGATGTTTTGCCTCTTCCGACAGGTATGAGTTGTTTAATCTCCCTCCAACCCGTAGAATTTGATCTTTGTCGAGGTATGGACTCAGTTTTAATAGAGCACTTTTTTGACTCACCCTATTTTTGTTCTTTAAGTCATTTATTTCTTGACTATAATGTTCGTGTTGAGTTTGTTTAAGTATCGTCGCGCGCGAAGCTCTTATCTGTTCTAGCGTCAGCGGTTTGCCGCGCGGTTGCTGTCCTCGGGCGATTGTTATGAAACGCAATACCTGCGCTAGTGTTCTCACCGCCTTTGTGAGTGTTCCGCTATCGTTTAATAGCTTTGTTATTATATTTATGTCTTGTTTTTGAACTGCGACGATGTTCACTCTCGCTTCTATGTTTGTTTTGTATGTTTCGGGCTGTTTATTAGGGGTTGTTTCGGTGTTAAATATGCACTGGGGCCCCTTCCACCATAATGTGAATCCTTTTAATTGACTCGGAAGTAGCCCACGACTCGCGCAATCGGCCGGGTTGTACTCGGACTTGATATGTTTCCATTTTTCTGCTGACACGACGGTTAGGATTTGTTGAACTCTGTTTGATACGTAGCTATTCCAGCGATTTACGTCACCGTTGAGCCATCCAAGTACAACCATTGAATCCGTCCAGGCTGTTACTTTGACTTGTTGTTTCAGGGACTGTTCAATTTTGTTTATCAGTTTAGCCAATAGATGAGCACTGCATAACTCTAATCTAGGCAATGTTTGTGGTTTTTTGCATGGAGTGACCTTTGTTTTGGCGGCCACTATGTTAAGTTGCGGCTCTCCTGGCTTATCGCGTGTCACGCTGTAGACCACGCAGGCGTAGGCCTTCTCTGATGAGTCGCAGAATGCGAACAGTTCCATCTCCGAGTTTTCGGTGTATCCCAGCCATCTCTTTATCGCAAATTGATGCATGTTTGCTAGTTCTGTTCTTAGAGTAGACCATTCTCTTTGCGTTTCGTCGGGTAGTTCACTGTCCCATCCCAGTTGGAGCTTCCAGAGTTTTTGAAATAGTATTTTGGATTTAATCGTTATAGGCGACAGCCAGCCTAATGGGTCGTACAAGGTCGATATCTCGCTGAGGACTTGTCGTTTTGTTGTTGTTTTTGTTGGTTTATTTGTAATTGTTGGTGAGAAAATAAATTCATCACTGTTCGGGTCCCATCCAAGGCCCAATGTTTTTGATGTTTGTGCCTCCGTAAAGTTGAAGTTTCGAGGGTTTCTCTGGCTGTCAGGAAGGTCATTTACGAGGCTGGGCTCATTGCTAGCCCATTTTCTAAGGTTGAATCCTCCTCGTTCTAGTAGTTGTATGAGTTCGTTTCTCGTCTGGCGAGCTTCTGAAACGGAATGCTCTCCAAATATTGCGTCATCCATAAAGAAATTGTTCAGAAGTACAGGTTTTGCCTTTGGGAAGTCATCTCCATCGTCTTCCGCCAGCTGTTTCAGGGTTCTAAGTGCTAAATATGGGGCTGCTCTTGTTCCATAGGCCACACTGGTAAGTTGGAACTCCTGGAGTGGTTCGTTGGGGGAGTCTCTCCATACGATCTTCTGTAATGGTTGGTCTTCTGGATGCATGGCTATGAATCTATACATCTTCTCTATGTCGGCTGTGAAGACAAAACGGTACTGTCTCCATTGCAATAAGATGGTCTGCATGTCTGCTTGTAGATTAGGCCCCCCTTCCATTAGATCGTTGAGACTCTGCTTAGAGCTGGTTTTGGCTGAGCCATTAAAGACTACCCTTAGCTTGGTTGTTACAGCGTTCTCTCGTGTTACTCCATGATGGGGCATGAAGTATTCAAGATTGTTTCTGCTAGATGGTATCATATGACCCATGTCCTGGTATTCTTTCATGAACTCCTTGTATTGTTGTGAAAAATTGGCGTTTAACCGCAGTCTACGTTCAAGCTGTTTAAACTGGGCTACCGCCTGAGGCTTTGATGTTCCAATGTTCTCCTCATATCCAGCTTTCATGGGCAGCCGTACTTGGTATCGGCCGTCTGTTAGCCTTGTCGTTGTTTTGTTATAGAAAGTTTCGCAGGAATTTTCTGTTTCTTGTTGTGAGTCATCGTGAATCTCTTCCTGCTCCCAAAATTTAGCCAACTCCTCGATATTGGTAATTGTTACATGGCATTGATAGGATTTATGTTGCCCACAGATGATCCACCCAAGATGTGTCTGTTGGGCAATTATGTTGGACTTGTTTGTTTTCAGCAGACCTTCCATTACAATTTCAGAGTAAATATCTGCTCCCAACAGCATATCAATGTTGTCAGATATGTTGAATTTGGGGTCCGCCAGCTGAATGTGTTCTAAATGTTTGAATATTTGTCGGTCAATTGTTTTGTTAGGTAGCTTTTTTGTTAGCGTATTCATTATTAAGGCTTCTGTTTTAAATGTATATTCGCTGTTGATTGCCTTGCAGGATAAGTTGACCATACCCTTGCTTTTGTTTGATGTTGAGGCTCCGATGCCCGATATGACAGCCTCCAACTTCTCTCTCTTAAGCTGAAGTCGCTGGGCGGCATCCTCTGTTATTAGGGAGATTTGGGAGCCTTGGTCAATTAGAGCTCGCAGTGTATAGTAAGAACCAGTGGATGATTTAACTTCGATTCTGGCTGTTGCTAACAAAACTTCATTTTGTTCATCATTCCACAGATGTGTACTAACGCGTTGACCTCGACTCGACACCACATTCCTGCTATCCATTGCTTCGTGTAAAAGGGTGTTATGTGGCCTGTTGCACTGCTTGCATTTTTGCTTTGATGTGCACTCTTTTCCATGGTGACTGAATAAACAGTTGTTACAAATACCTAATTGCACAACTGTTCGGCGGCGTTCGTTTGGTGTCATATTCAAGAATTCTGAGCAATTGTACAGTCCGTGTTGTTTGTTGCACCGCGGGCAAGTTATCGCAGCCACAGCGTAATGGAATGCTCTTTGACCGCTTCCGTAGCTTGAATGTTGAGTGTTAGAGTTATTTTTGTTATCAGTGGAATATTTTCTACTTGAAGGAGGAGATTTGTTAAGCTTCTGTTGATAGTTTAGGCCTTGTTTTACGCTCGATTCCATTGCTGCAAATTTATTTTCCAGATATCCCAAAAACTCGCTTAATTTAGGTATTTCTCGGGGGTTGTTTAGGGACTCGATAAAATCTTGAGCTGTTTCACAGTCGAGTTTCTGCAGTAGTATATGTACTAGAAGAGGATCCCAGCTTGAGGTCTCAATGTTCAAATTTGTTATTGCATTCAGGTTTTCGAGAGTTGTATCATGCATTCGTTTTATTTGAAATGACGATGCTTGTTGGATGGAAGGTTGATTGAGCAGCTCATTAGCATGGTAGGCGAATAGCATCCTGTTGTTATCATATCGCTGCTGCAGGATACTCCAGCAGGTCTCATAGTTACTCGCACTGATTGGTAGATGCTGCACTAGTCGCTCTGCTTCACCTCTTAACTTGGACTTGAGATACTGCATCTTCTGGGCACTCGAAATAAAAGAATTGCAGTGTACTGTTTCCATAAAAAGGTCTTTAAAAGTGGTCCATTGAGAATAGTGACCACTAAAAATTGGTAATTCTATTTTTGGTGCCGATTTTTCTTGATGATGGTGAGCCCATATTTTTTGATTGATTGCTGTTTTTGTTTGTTCGTATTGAATTTCTAAGCTGTTATACTCCTCTTCGTAGGTCGTCATGTTCTCGATTATATTGTCCAATTTCCAATACATCCTGTCAACGTTCTCCCATCGCTGGGAAATTGTTCTTATTTTGTCTTCCAGCTGCCATTTTTCTGTTATTTGTTCGATGTTCATGTTGCGAATAGACCTCTCAAATGCCTTTATATAAGATCGGTGTTCGTTTAGCATGTTTTGCGTGTTGTTATCGTATGTTTCCGAACTCAACCCTCCAAAATTGTTATATTTATCAAACTGTACCTCAGGTGTTCCAAAAGTCTGCTCCTTTGGGTCACTTTTGTTTTGTTCCTGTACTCCGGAACCACTCGCCAATGCTTGCTCCACATCAATCTGTAGCTTGGGTTTTTCCATGCGTACACTTTGCTCCAGCTGTCGCCTGGATGACAGCATCAAGTCTCTTGTTTCGTTGTACAGCACTTGCACTTTTTCAAACACTCGGCCCTCATAATACTGGCCTGTTTTCTCCTGCCCTGTTAGTTCCAGACGCGTATTGTTTGTTTCGAATAATTTCCAATAGCTTTCCAGCTGATGAAGACGCTCTTCATGGTAGTCAGCAGTTTTTCTTGCTCTCGGATCTTTCTTGAAGTTAATGTTAATTTTCTTGATTTTCTCCACAATCTCACTTTGTTGTTGTAGAATATCGGCGTAGCTCGACATGTTGTTGAAATGTTGTTGTATATTGACTGTTGTTCAATGTTTCTGTTAATGTTGTGAGTTGCTCACGGTCCAGGTTCTGATCAGACTGTTGATGTTCTGTTCTGTGTTGCCGCAGGCACTGGTCGTACCAGGAATTCACTATTCAGCCACGTTATGTGCGCACTCTCAATCTAGCCGGGGAGGTCCGCTGGTGGAAGGCCGACTAAACCGATTCGCTAACGCAGAAAAACAGCAAAAATCCCGACACAACTTCTTCGAAGGACCAAAAATGTGGGGTTAATATCCCACACTGTAGTAGATGTTGTAGATGTTATAAGGGTTGTTCTCAGTAGAAAGATGAATCACTGGACTATAAGTTTATTTATATGTTCACACGGTAAAGGTTACGTGGCAACTGGCGCTCCGTAATAATGACGTATATAATTTGCTTACTTCTACTCAATAATGTTATTGCTAATGTTAATGTAATTATGATCTTATTACTGTGTATATAAGAATAATAAATGTACGATAGGTATCTACTCGTACACTACTATAGAGGACATGACGACACGAAGTATGGGGGTGTGGGTTTCCTTATACACAAAAAGCTATCTCCAGCAGTCAAAAACATAACAAGTGTTTCAACACGGGTTTGCTATGTCAATCTGACTTTGAATTCAAGATATGCGGTGAAGGTAATTCAAGTGTACGCCCCCACCTCGAAACATCCCGATGATGAAGTCGAAACCTTCTACGAGGAAGTAGAGAAAGCGTATTTAGAAAACCCATGTCACTTTACAATTATCATGGGTGACTTTAACGCCAAAGTCGGACCTCCTCTGGCAAACGAGACATCGGTTGGGCAGTTTGGACTAGGAACTCGGAATGCAAGAGGACAAACCCTTGTAAATTTCCTCGAACAACACCAGCTATACGCTATGAATACTTTCTTCAAAAAGAGACCATCGAGGAAATGGACTTGGATTAGTCCTGATGGCAGGACAAAAAACGAGATCGACTACATTGTCTGCTCCAACAAGTCGAATATTACCGATGTTTCAGTTCTCAGCCGCTTTAAGACCGGTAGTGACCATCGTTTAGTGAGAGCCACGTTCAGGTATAACCTGTCCAAAGAAAGAGAGAAGATGTTCCTGAGGAAACCGCTTAAGTATGAGGCGGCAGACTACAAGTTCCTCCAAAAAAAATTCCAACTAGAACTCCAAAACCGATTCGATGGACTAAAGGAAGAGAACCAGGACGTGGACTCACTAAACGAATCAATCTGCCGTGTCGTAACAGAAACCACCAAGAAACATCTCGGTGGGAGAAAAGCGAGGGAGGAAAAATTAACACCCGATACGCTCGCTCTACTGTCTCGAAGAAGAGAAATGAAATGTGACACAGCAGTGGACCTGAGAGAGTTACAAAAGCTGAATAAAACTGTCAGAAAAGCTGTTAGAACAGATCTACGAGCTTATAACGTGAATGTTATTAAAAACACCATCCAGGACAACAAAGGACCCAAAGTTTTTAAGAGAAAGCTCTGTGGAAACAGGTCCGAAATAAATAAGCTCTCTGACAGTCGCGGTAACCAAGTAACCGATCGTGACCAAATTCTTCGTATCGTTGAAGAGTTTTATGCGGAACTATATACATCAAAAGCAGCAGAACCTGTAACACCAGACGCTACAGACCCGAGAGCTGATCCAAGTGAGCGCTTCGACGAGGATGGCATACCTCCGATTACAGAAGCCGAAATAGACTATGCCCTGGGATCAATGAAACGAGGAAAAGCGTGTGGTGAAGATGGAGTCTATATGGAAATGCTTCTAGCTGGTGGACTTCCCTTACTGAGAATGCTAGCTAAACTCTTCAACGAAGTGCTTAAAAACGCAATAGCACCAAAAGCGTGGAAAAATGCTATAGTCACGATCCTTCACAAAAAAGGGGACAAGACCAAATTACCCAATTACCGCCCGATAAGCCTACTCTCTCAGGTCTATAAATTGTTTGCCAAGGTCCTGTGCAACCGACTGAACCACTGCTTCGACGACTACCAGCCCGTCGAACAAGCCGGCTTCCGGAGTCGATACTCGACTATTGACCACATTCATGCAGTCAGACAGCTGATGGAGAAATGCAAAGAGTACAACCGGCCCCAGTGTCTTGCCTTTGTAGATTATGAAAAGGCATTCGACACAGTCGAGCACTGGGCCGTCTTCCATGCTCTCCATCGCTGCAACATTGACAAGCGATATGTGGATGTACTCCGGGAGCTGTACAAAGAGGCAACAATGCAGGTGCGCATGCATAGTCTAACTGACCTTGTGTCAATTAACCGAGGCGTGCGTCAAGGAGACACTCTCTCTCCCAAGCTCTTTACAAATGTTTTAGAAGACGCACTAAAGACTTTAAACTGGGACGAGAGAGGTGTTAATATCAACGGCACTAACATGTCACACCTGCGTTTTGCCGACGACCTTATTGTCCTAGCTGAGAACGTTGCTGATCTCCAAGAGATGCTTGAAGAATTGCATGTAGCGTCTCTGCGCGTCGGTCTAAAGATGAACATGTCCAAGACCAAGATCATGACCAGTTGTCCTACAGCCGTACCTAACATAACAGTAGGCAACAGCTCAGTAGAAGTTGTGGACAAGTACATATATCTTGGACAATGTTTATCTTTTGACAAAGACTCGCAGACAAAGGAGATCGCTAGACGAATTCAGCTAGGGTGGGCTGCCTTTGGTAACCTAGCAGATGTTTTTAAATCTAGCCTGCCACAGTGCCTGAAGACCAAGGTTTTCAACCAGTGTGTGCTGCCTACCCTCACTTATGGTGCCGAAACATGGACGCTCACAAAGACATGCATGCACAAAATTAAAGTAGCACAACGAGCCATGGAACGCACCATGCTAGGCATCTCGCTAGTGGACCGTATCCCGAACGTAGAAATTCGACGCAGGACAAAGGTTGAAGACGTTGGGAGACGGATCACGAAGCTGAAGTGGAGATGGGCAGGGCATCTGGCAAGGCGGCAAGACGGCAGATGGACCAAGGCAGTGTCGGAGTGGTGGCCAAGGGAGGGAAGGCGATCAGTCGGTAGACCGCCGACCCGTTGGTCCGATGACATCAGGAGAGTGACTGGACCAAACTGGATGAGTGTAGCACAGGACCGTGGAACTTGGCATAACATGGAGGAGGCCTATACCCTGCAGTGGGTTGACATAGGCTGATGATGATGATGAGGTATTTATCGTGGCAACTTTAGATTATGTCTTCCTTACTTATTATTTCATGTACTGGTAACTTAGTTAAATCTATTATTTCAATCAAGTTGAATTACATTATAGACCGGTAGCTGGTAGTGATTGGATATTTGGATAAGGAAGAAGAGCAGTGTTGCTGCGCTTCCTGGGGAAAGCTAACGTCATAGTAGGGCATGTATCTATCCATTATCAGAAAATGTATGACTCGTTATACTGAATGCAGTTATGTACTTACGTACTTACTATTTTTCTTCATTCATGCAAGCGATGACAATCCAAGGTAGAGCCATCAGTTAAAGATTTAAAAATGGTAGTAGAGAAGGTATTATAATCCTTGGTTTGGACTATCAAAGAGCAGCGACAACTGAAACACTGTATAATCTGTATGACAAATCCTATCTAGCGTTGGTCAGTCTCTAGGGTTTGTCACCAACACGAATAGAATACTGCAGTGTATGTACGGTGCATTCATTACAATCATATAATCAGGTACCTATAAAGTAGGTCATATCAATAAAATAAAATGCATAAAGAGTAAAATATCGAAGCTTTTATTTACAAAATATCAACATATATCACCTTGGGGATTTGCTGTGTTAAATCCTTAACACTATTAAAATATAAATATTTCGCTTTTCATATAAAATCATATTTTTTAATTATTACAATTCCGCCAAAGCCTTCTCATTTGAAACAAAATACTTACATATAAAATATATATTATGGAACATGGTTATTCATGGAATTGAATATAAGAAAATGAGGTTACTTTTAGCATAATCTTAAAATAGGAAGGTACATTTTAGCAGTCAAAATATTAACACAGTTATTTTAATATAATAATAGTAAGTATTTAATATAACAAGAGGGGAATAAAATTCAAACAATCAAAATTGTACTGCAGGTAAAATATTAAGATTAATTTATTTAATCAGTAATCTATTGGTTATAACTTAACATTATTAAGTTTATGCTACGAATTGATTATCGTTTCTAAGCCAAGGAACATAACTTGCATCTATTTTATAGTATTTCAATACTCGAATGTTAATTTACAATTGATATAATATCGATCGATGAGTTTTTAAGCAATTAAAGTATGAATTATATTCGTTAAATAGATGAAAACAATATATTATCCAACTATTACTACAAAGCGTAATGTACATTATATTTTTATTGTCACAGTATGAAATAACAAAGGAGAGAAGAACCTTTTAAAATATATAAAAATTATAAATAAAATATATAAGTAGATTGATAGCTCAATGGAGCTTACGACATTTATGCAATGATTTCAGTGTACTCGGCCAAGAACTATAGCAATTAATAATTAATCACTTATAACATTTTTCCCTCCTATCATAAATAAATTTATAGCAACAACCATACGTATTAGTGTATAGTTAACGTAAATAAACAGTTCGATTCAGATAAGTTAAGCAAAACGTCGAATCATGATCGTATGTACACAAATACATGCATAATAGATATGTGTCAGACTTTATTGAATACTCTACCGAGGAAATAATTTCCACATAACATATTTTGAAAGTAATAGGCACAACATAAATTAACCTGTTATAAATTCAACTATAATGAGCCGTTTGTTAAAAAAAAAAAGTTTTCATTTTTGGAGATACAGATGGCGTTGTCTGTGTTGTACTAACTGTCAAACCCTCAGAACACAGATTTTGTGTCAGCTGAAATCTTATTTCCACAGCGGAAATTCTATATCTGCCCTCAGGCGTTCTCTACGGCAACGACGCTTGAAAAATTTACATTCTGAACTTGTAAATTAGACTAAATAGAAGTACTATTAAAAGTAGTGAGTTCTTATTCTGAGTTTAATACTTCAATCTCTTTGCTCTCTGTATGCAATATTTGACGTTCGGTACACTACGTTTTCACGCCATCTATCGGCTTACCCAAAAACTCAACTGACAGCTGTCAAGAAAAACGGCTCATAGAGTCAAGAAAACTGAAGTGAATCACAAATTGACGATCAACCTCCAACACTCCGTTAAATTACAACACTTTAGTTGAAAGCAATCAATAATTAATAGAAAACTAATAACAGCATCACGTTCTCATTGGAAGACAACCAAAACTAACCGTTCATATAAATGTTACAAAGACAAGAAATTCAACAATTTCATCATAATTAATTATCATTATATTACACTTCTTTGACATGTATAAAAACTGTTTTATTTATTTCCAAATTTCCTATTTACAAAAATTTCTAACTACTCCTAACGTTGCTCAAGACCCTTTCACGGCTTTACCACCGTTTAATATACATAGACAGTTAAATTGATAAAATCCCCTTCTTTCCTACGTCTATGGTTATAATTGAATTGGTATTGTTATAGAAATCGTATTTACATACATAAATATATAACATGCTTTATTCGGTTCACACGGGCATGTCCCGATTTCTCTTACCTAGTTAGAAATTTAGGCAGTTGGCAAAAACAACGTTTTTACATGCACATCTCCTTCCTGATAAAGTTACATATCGGGAGCCGAGCGGCCGAAAGCAAACAACGCTTAGGAATGATAATTACAAGGTACAGACAGAGTTACGTCCTATGCTGGTTGGTCATGAGGGTGTATACTCTCTTGAGGTTGGTGAGCGTGATCTCGTCTCCGGGCAGGAGCTGCAGGGCGCGCCGGTACGCCGCCGCCGCTGCCGCGTATTTACCGTTCAGGTGTAGAATAGCCCCGAGGTTGGAGTGGCTTTGTGCATCCTGTGGGAAAAGATTTGTGTCACTGGAAGCCTTTTTATACTTATGTATACGTAAATACATATATTCTAACAGTTGAGTACTGACTTTGAAATCAATTCAATTGGCGCTTGATTAATTGATTTCAAAGATATGGATAGGATGTTTAAAGTGAATCGGTCTGAGTTCACAGAATCTACTAGCTAATAATTGTTTTATAAGGAATTCAAAAGATAACCTAGATACTTAATTCGTTTTAAACAAAGAGTGAGTTTCAGTGACCCCCTTTAGATTACAGTACCATTATAACCAAACAGGTTATTTTATTAAATAACGCTACTGTCACACAAAACAGGATTCAAATAAAACAAACAAAGCCGAACGAAATCGAAAGATTTGTAGCAAACGGAATGGGCGGTACTACCCAATAGAATAACGTATGTGTTCTATTTTCAGTAGCTATAGATAGGTACATATACTTATGTACATAGTTCGTAAGTTGCGGAGCCAAGTGGAAATAGTATGCCGCCGACGTGCCTTGTAATCCTCTTTGCAGCTCTTTTATACAGCTTTATACGGTGTACTTCTGCTTAGGCACAAAGCTTGGTTTCACGTAACGTGGATTGGAGAGAGCATGTTGTAAGAACTCTGAAACTCGGGAACTGCAAAGAATATAGCTAGTTCGGTTCAAACGCTCACAAGTTCAGTTGGCAGAGATGACGAGTACATTTTTTACTGACTTGTATCTTCTGAGACTATTCTTAAATATACCGATCTGTTTTTTTTTTCGAATATTCTTTCTGCAAAAACCCATTCTTCGTAAATTCACTGCTTACATTCCACCCTTTACATTAAACTAATACCTACATCTTACATCATCTTTCTATTTTTTTTCAATAAACATGAACGAAAGATTTTACACTAAAGCCACCGATGCGCACTAAACTCACAACCAGTATTGCCTAACCTTAGCCCTTTTGGGCCTAGATCGAGCACTTTTTAAGTGCAGGTGAATTCGTAGTTTAATGATTTAGCTCGGTAAGGGCAATGTAGCCCTTTTTAGGTTCTTCAACTGGCCACATTACTGAAACTAAGGTGTCAACCTGGCAACACTATTCACAATGCCCAGCTTAAACTACCCACCTCAGGGCTAAGCGCAGCTGCCCGCTCATACCACCGCTCCGCGCTGCGACAGCGCTGCGCGTCCCGCAACGCCCGCGCTGCCGCCGCCGCCCGCGCTGCGTTGGACGGCGCCAGCTGGGCTGCTGCCACCAGCTGCTCCGCTGCTTCTGACAGCCGCTGCTGGGAGCGGAGGAATTGACCTGTGAAGGGACAGGGTTGGGTTTTAACCCTCGCGTTTGTAGAAGTAACTGACGGTTTAAGTGTTAATAACGCGTCAACGTATTGATCGTGGAAAGGACATGGCATATGTATAAATGGCGAGTACATGTCACACCTCCGCTTCGCCGACGACATCGTTATTATGGCAGAATCTCTGCAGGAACTCAGCTGGATGCTAAGTGGCCTAAATGCTGCTTCCCGACGTGTAGGCCTCGGAATGAACTTGGACAAGACGAAAGTCATGTACAATGCTCACATCAAACCGGAGCCGGTCACCGTTGGTGAGGCAACACTCGAAGTTGTGCAAGAATATGTCTACCTCGGGCAGACTATTCGGCTAGGCAGAAGCAACTTCGACAAGGAGGCTGCAAGGCGCATCCAACTGGGTTGGGCTGCATTCGGGAAACTTCGTCACATATTCTCCTCGGCCATTCCTCAGAGCCTGAAGACAAAAGTCTTCAACCAGTGCGTCCTGCCAGTGATGACGTATGGTGCAGAGACGTGGACACTGACGGTAGGACTGGTCCACCGATTTAAAGTCGCTCAGCGTGCTATGGAGAGAGCTATGCTTGGGGTTTCTCTGATGGATCGTATCAGAAATGAGGTTATCCGTCAGAGGACTAAAGTTACCGACATAGCTGTCAAAATATGCAAGCTGAAGTGGCAGTGGGCTGGTCATATCTGCCGAAGAACCGATAACCGTTGGGGTAGACGAGTTCTCGAGTGGAGACCACGAACAGGCAAACGTAGCGCGGGACGCCCTCCTGCCCGCTGGACTGACGACCTTAGGCGGGTGGCGGGTAGTGGTTGGATGAGGAAGGCCGAGGACCGAGTGTTGTGGCGCTCCTTGGGAGAGGCCTATGTCCAGCAGTGGATGATTATTGGCTGATGATGATGATGATGATGTATTGATCGTGGAATAGTTTAGATATATATAAGGTCTTGCAAAATGATTTATTAAGCCATGTTTTTTTCATGAAGTTGTTCAGATATTCCTATCCCCTCTTGTTTCTCATCATCAATAGTTAATAAAGAGAAAATTTTACGCAAGTTTTACGGTCTGAAAAACAGTAAATGCGAATTTTATAAACGTGAATTACCTATCTACAATATCTGATCTGATCGCAAGATCAGACATTTATGTCTGAGAGAGATTACTCTAAAAGCTTTTCAACTAAGTACACGCACTTAATAATAAATCAATATCAAACGAATTTTCGAGACTAACTTTGAACGTAAATGTGGAAGCGTAGATAGGTACTTATATACGAAATCTGTTCTCAAAGAATGGACAACAGCTGCTGTGAAGTGTTGAAGCTCGCTCGCGCCGACAAACTTCCGCAATATGCGTTATAGAAAGAACTAACAGAAAAATAACGAGATAGCATCCAAAAACCTACAACTTGATAATGCCGCAAACCTGAAAGTCCTTTCGAATTTGTAGAGCGCTTATATTATACGACATACCCATTTAAGCGATTGTTAAAAGTACAGAACAAACTGCACAAATATTTTGGCACAAGTTACAACGCATAATCCGACAATGGCACTAGAAACTGTCAAATAATTTAACATAACGGGCGGTTAACTTGTTTTACGGTAAACGAAAACATGCGAGGACATCTGCACACAAGCCCATAGAGCAGACGCAGAACTGACTAATGGTAATCCGTGTCCATTTTAGGGCCGCGTCTCTGCCGTTTATGACCACTTTAGTTTTATTAACTGTCAAATAATTTCACACACGAAACGAAATAACAACGCGAGCCGACACAACCAGTAGTCCCGTCTGATTTACGGCCCAAGATAAGTAAAACAATCATTGTACAGTGTGAGCGATATTTCGCGTAATTTGAAATTTCACACATGTTAGCTCGGTAAACTCGACAATTTCTTGCTCCAGTGGTTGTGGTACTGAAATACAGCTCCAGACAAAGGCCGCGTCGTGTTAGGAGGACGTCACGGTATTGTACGAAGCGCTGGAGAGCAATTTTAAATTCATTTGATCGAGCACTATTAAGCGAGACAGGCACAAATTGAGTTACGGGCGTTTGTTATAGAAATACCGAATGTCTAGTCGCGGCGTTCCCTCGCCATTTTTAGTGGCCACTTCGTTATTTTTTATGTGGCTGGATATTCCGTGAGCCCGAAGGTCGAATAAACGTCACGTCCTATTATCGAGTGCCTAAACCAGCCAAAGCTTTTATGCCTTAGCCCTGAATCATGTTATATTACCGAAGGGTTTCTCTCTCATTGACTGTTTTGTTCTTATTTCCGCAACTAAATTACTAAAAACGAAAAAGAACGCGGAAACGCCAATAAAAATGGAAATAATAAAAATTTGAATTTCGTGTCTGTAAAAAAGTAACAAAAAATAAAATGGAAGCAGAATGACGAGTTGACCGTCGAACTTTGAGCGGGATAGTGAAACTTTTTTGTGAATTTCCATATGAAGCGGTTGGCCCATTTTTGACAGACTTTGCAGTCGACGAATTTTTAAACTGAAACGTGCCTCGCTCGCCAAACTCATATGCAAATTAAGTGGTGACACTTGTGCTGAAATATACTCCTTGCTCTTAATAAAACTAGTTAGCTTTTGACGACGACGAAGTTAGGCCGGCGCATTTCATACAGCCTACACAGAAACCAAGTTTAATCCTATTTGATTGCGAATGGTGGCTCATTGCACTGTGTCGGGGAGATTTTAATTTGCACGAGTGATGTTGCGAGTGGCCCGGGGACCTGTTCTAGTTATTACCATTATTTAATCACGATTTCATTCGGTGGAATCCGCATGAACATTTCCCATCTCATCGTCACCGGTGATAATGTTTGAACGAATGACCCAATCATAGCCGTCGATACACTTAATGGTTATGCCACTCACCAAATTGATCTCGCACTTCTGGATTGTTTGGATCTAAGTTTAACGCCTTTTTGAACCATTCTTCAGCTTCCAAACTTCTTGATGCCTGGAACAAAATACATGATTTAGTATGTCAATAAGATTATTACTTATGTATTCAACTGCATCTACGAAATATGATACTGGTGTCTGATACTCAAAGTTATTATTGTTGGACTCTAGAGAATGCACATTAATATGAACTTCAATTAATATTGAAATATTTATTTTCATAGCACTATCACATGCTACGACATACCTACTACGCGACGGCTACGAACTGCTACGGTGCTACGAACGACTACGGCGTAGGCTTCGTAGCTTGTACTCGCCGAATCGAATCTTATTTGTTTCGCCGACGCTCACGCGACCTTTTTATTCACTTTTAAGGCTGTTTTTAACAGCACGCGGATTTGTTCACGCACGCGGGATTGCCCCGCACGCGTTTATTCAAGTATTTATTGCAACGCGATTTATATGCACGCGAGACGCGGGAAAATGGCGTGCCATCCCGCGTGCGTGATGAAATCCACATGTTGTAAAAAACACTTATGAAAGATTCACAATAAGAGTAATGTGTACTCACATTCCTAGCGAGTAGCTTCGCATACGCCAGGTGCGTGGCGGCGTCGCGGGGCGCGGCCGCCAGCGCCTGCCGCGCGCTGCGCTCCGCCTGCGCCCAGTGACGCAGCTGCGCGTATATCTCGCCCGCCATCGTGAGCACGCTCTGTGGGGGATAGGACTCATTAGATATTTTATTTAATATGTGTCTGTGTAAATATGTATATCAGCTGTCCGATACCCATATTACAGGCTCAGCCAAGGTTGGGGTCGGATGGCCCGCCATCGTGAGGAAGCTCAAAAGCTCTGTGGGGGATAGGGTTCGTTAGAAGAGTGGTGTAAGGAGTGAATAGTTTAGTGGTTAGAGGTAGGGCGTCATGTGATGAAAAGACATTTGAATCTTGGATTTTAAGGTCAACTTTTCTATGAAAACCGTAGTTTTTCCTTTCATTTAGCCAAGATAAAAGGATATCATATTTCGTGACGGTACGTTCGATTCGATACCCTTGAAATATTCCGTTGTGCATGTCCACGTGATGATAAGTTACAGTAGTTGTACCAATAATTTCGCTGTGTGTTATTGAACCTTTAAATGGTATTTTACTTCGTTGCACAACATATATTACAACAGAATATTTAAGCTACAATGCGCCTGAAACTTTCGCTAAACACTGAATAAATAAGAAATCTGTGTCGTCTTATCTACTCCCGGTGGGATGCAACCCGTAAGCGCTCGCATTTGTATTTGCAAGTCTTCTAAAAGATACCATCGAATCCATTCCGAGACATACGACAGTACAAAATGAATCTCTATCCCTATTTAATTTAGGTACGCTCTGCCGTGCGGCTTCGAATAGGTAAACGGGCGTTTAAACGACATCGTTCCGATAACTGGTATCGCACGCAAAGCCTGCGATAATGGTGGAGTGAAATGTTACGTATGCATTACATTTGGGAGCGGAATCGATAACCACCCCCCTATTCACTAACTCCCAGCCGATATCCGCCGGGAATTGTTAATATCAAACGGCTGTCAAGTGTAGATTCTGCCGATAATGCTGATAATTTGTAATGGATTTTCTCGTTTTACGACGGTACGCTTGAAGATTTATGATAACTTTTAAATTGAAATATGAATATTAACAATATTTTATAGCCAGATCTTTATGGTTACAGATATCATCGTCCAGTATAAAAAATATAATTGATGACCTAATGGTGTACCAGAATAATAATATGCCGAAGGTCCCAGGATCGATCCTTAGCCAGGGCAGGGTATTTATTTTGAGACAGATATTGGGTTTTCTGACAAGTATGTAATTGCTCGCGAGTGTAGTTTAACACACCCATCCAAGGTTACCAACAGAAAGCTACAGAATAAGGGTACTAAAACCAGTGATGAGCAGCCGACGCTAAGTCGATGAATGCGGCGCTGCGGGGCCCTGTCTACTCGATCTAGCGCGGAGATTCCACGCGCCTCATGATTTTATCGAATTACCGCGGAATCGAGAGGGGCCCGTTGAAACGCTGATTGTCATAAGTTGAGTGTTAATTGCAATCTGTCTGTGATGCGGAGATTTTGGTTATCATATGAGACATTGACACAGATGTTACGTAAGGGAAGGGAAGTTAAATTGTGTAATACCTACTAGTGCTAAATCCTCTCCTATGCGTGTCGGTGACAAACACGAGAGTTATGGATTAACTTATTTAACTTATTATCCAAACTGATCAGGGTATACGACTGGACACACCTATGTATACCTATGTATAGCATAGAACAGTTGATGGAACAGATATGGAAGAAAATCCGTGGATTATTGTGACTGATCTATCGTAATGACTGATTACAAAAGCATAAAGGTAAGTAAGTCTCCATTAATAACTAAATGAGTTATTACTAGTGCAATTTCTATTGTTGCATTTTACACATTCGTATACGAAAAATCTTAGGCGCATTTAACTTTATCGATAAAGTAATAGGAATTCTTTAACATATGTTTAAGGGCTACGTTAAATCTTTCTTAAAAAATAGTAAATATGGTCAAAATTAATTAAATAAATTATAAAAATAAAATAATAGCCATGTTTGTTCGTATATCGCTATTACAGCACTATTAATCGATTTTTGATGCAATAATAGTTACTATGTTGCACTTATAGCAAAACAAGCAGCCATCATTAAATAAATTTAGGGTTCCTCAATGCAAAATCCTTAGCTTGACTAACCCGAGTTGGGGTGAATGTCATTTGATGTATTTTATTAAATGTAATTAATTAACGATTGGTTCATATTTGCTTCATTTCATACTTAATGATAAATTAGCAACTATATAATTATAAAAAAAAACTTCATTTTCTTCACACGATGAAAAATTTATTACATTGATTTTCAGAATAGAATATAGCAAACATTTAAAAGTGATTGATTGATTGCAAAGCAAGCAAGTATACAACTTGAATAAAGCAGAAAAGATACTAATCACGCTTTTTTTCCAGAATGGTTTTCAAGATTGTGCAGACAATTGAGAAGGGAGGATATGTTTTATGGACCGAGACACCAGGCCCCCGATTTCTTCAGTTGTTTTCTGTGGAACAACGGAACCACTTGACGTTTCGGCCATCGCACTTGACGAATTTTGAGACAAATACTTTGTTTGAACCTTAGTTTGAATTTTTCCGTATCTTTGTTTTAATTTTCTTTTTTAATTTCCATGACTTGTAATCCATTTTATCACGTAATAAAAAAATGAATGTGCAATGGAATTATTTATTTGCTTGTCACATTAAATTACTATAAACTGTATAAACGTAACCAAAATGCTGTTACTGAATTATTTATCGAATTAATGTGCCATAAGAGCATTTCAAATAGTATGTGAGCTATTACAGTTATTTGAAAGCTTTTATTCGAAATGTCGATTAATGAAGCTATAAGAGTTACAATGATGCAGTATAGTAAAATAAAATCTTTTATTCAGCAAATTAGATCCAAATAATACAATGATGAGTAATAGTTCTATAATAGCAACCTGAACAATCAATAAGCGAATTAATAACTCTTAAAGCTCTCTTTCAGCACTAATGTGTGCGTTAAATAAAATAAAGCAGCTTTTATAGAAATGTCGAATAAACGGGCTATATAGGTCGAATATAGGTCGAGTAGATGTGTATTCGACATTGTTACAGCGCAAATTAGATAAAAATGCTTATTAATAGCTGTACCACTTTTATGGCACAATCTAGTAAAATGTCAGCCATTAATCAATACTTATTCGATTTTAAGTGCTATAAATGGGCCCTTATTCGACCATTTTGCTTGTTGGGTAGTGCTTAGAGGAGGATATAATTATATAGGTAGGTATCTAGAGGTAGGGTAATGATGCAGGAAAGTGGATCGCAAAAATGCACATAGTGATACATAGGTCATGAAGGTATCTATAGCTCTCTGGAAGTTTATCCCATATTTGCACCAACCAGAGTGAGCTGATTAGTCCAACACTTAACCCAGGATTAAACGCCTAACTCTGGGCTACACAACACGTCGACCTAATTAACAAACACGTGACCTATCCTTACCAATGTTAATGATGCATGACTTTTGAACGGCTTAACAAATTTTCATGTTACATTTGATATCAAGCTTTTTGATAGAAAATCAAAATATTCAATTTACAATCTACAATTTAAATTTCTCAAATTCATGTGAAAAAAAAAAAATCTTAATTTAACTAAAATACCTATTTTGTTACGAGAAAATATTTAATTGCCTTTTCTCGGCTAAGGAACTCCTGGAATGATGTAAAAAAACCTTCTCCTCTCATAATAAATACTCGGGATTCCCACAGGAATCCTTTCAATTTCAACGGCTATGGGAAACTCGCGATCAACAACTAACAAACAAAAGCATAAAACTCAAACTCACATGTCTAGTCCACCCCACAATCGGCACCTCCGACTCGGGTATAATCTGCAGCGCTTCTCTATACGCGGCCAGCGCCTTGTGCCAGTGCGAGCGCTGCACGTGCAGCGCTGCTAGCTGCACGAGCGCTGACACGCGTGCAGAGTCGTGCTCGCGCCGGTCACGCACGCGCGTGCCGTCCACGCGAGTGCCCGCGCGTAGCACGCTCACCGCCTCGGAGAGACGCCCGTCCGACGCCAGCGCCGCGCCCAGGTTCACGTACGCCACTGCAAAGGGGAGTGGATTAGAGGTGGTAGTTTTGAAGTAAGTTATTGGGGGGCGCTAATAAAATGGTGACTAGCCTTTTGCTGTGGTCAATAATTGTAGAAGCAATGATAGCAATCAGAAAAAAAGAAAGAAAAGACATTTATTTAGAGCTACACGGATACACTACTTACACAGAACAATCAGGTCATAGTTTTGTCGATAACTTTTTAGTATTTATTGGATCAGTGCACTAAGGTATTGGCTCTTATATTCGAACACAACCCCTTCACGAGGGTCATTATAATTATACTTATTAGAGTGATCAAAGTAAATACAAATGAATAATTGACAAATGTATTTGAACACTAGGTATACTTTATTCAGTTCAGTACCAGTATAAATTCATGCCACTTGTATATGTCCAAAAAAATCGTTCGTTTTGTGCTCAATTTGACAGATGTTAAGTAAACTGGAACAAATAATATAGTATAGTGCCACAAACTTATCTGTTCCGGTGAGAGCGAACTAAATTGGTCCATGCCTCATTACTTACTAAATGAATTTCATATTGACATAGATTATATGGACCAATTTAGTTCGCTCTCACCGGAACAGATAAGTTTGTGGCACTATAGCGACAATTTACATTCACTAACGAGAAATTGATATCGGTGTGCTGACCCAAATATGTCATTGGGACAACATGAAAATTTCCAGTGGTAAAATTATAAGTAAGTCCGCTCTGGAAAATAAATAAAACATAACGTTTCCCGGTATTAAAGTAAATAAGCGTTTTGTAAAAGTGCGAATTGGAACGGAGCGGCTGCTTCTGCGTGACAAAATGCCAAATAAAACAAAAGTGCTTTTTTTGAGTTGTCATCTGTCATTGAGTTCAAGTCGTACGTTTCCATCATTTGGCACGTTCGTGTCACGAGCAGTTGAACAAAAAACAACTTTGTTATGTTTAATTAAAATTATTATGACGCTTAATCACCGCGGCGGGCCTATAATTTGCGACAGTTACAAAACTTCAAGTTAATACTTACAGGCCATTGAGGGTCTAAAGTAAATTGCTCGCTCAAAACTTTTAATGGCCGCTTCGTATCGCCTTTGGTTTTGAAGCAATATTCCTCTGAAACAAGAAAAATAAAAGTTATTACTCTGTGGTGGCACATTGCGAAAATATTATAAATGAGTGTTAGGCAAATATTTTGTAAGATGTATTTTTAAACTTAAGCCTCTTAATTAGATTTATGAGGTGAAATTTACGCTTTCAATAAAAACCTAATTTCTTTGGTTTCATCACACAGGCATACTAGTGCACGGGAAAAAAAAGTTTTTATGACACTAAAATATGAAATGAAAGCTTATGCATTTAAATTTCATTGCTAGTCAAGCACCTTGTTATACCTAATGCAGTTTTCCACGGAGCTATGGTTTCAAGTAAATTGAGTTAGTGTGGTGTATGAATACTATTTCACCATACAAATACGAGTATTTTAAATTACTATAAACCGCAAATATGCTTTATTGTATTAACATTACTTTTTACGTTAATTGTCATTGTGCTTTTGATTCACACTAATATTCGGATGTAGTTGTGGCAATAGCTCTCCTCATAAAATGGTGAGAGAACTATGTTACAATATAAGTACTCTTTATTGCACCAAAAGGAAATGTGTTTTTGTACTTATAAACTTAAAAAATAGTACAAAAAGGTGGCCTCATTGCCTAAAGTAATCTGTATCACACAAACGATGGATGGAAAAGATAATATGAAAATATTTTGAGTAATGTTCAGGAACCCTAGAAGAGCGCGCACGACAATCAAGGTTTTACAATGTACGCTTGCTTTGAAAGTCGCACAAAACGTCTAACTATCAAATCAGTAGTCAAAATACAATAACCATATTATTATGACCATAAGTAAAAATACGCCAATGTACAATGTTTTATTTTTAAAATTCGTATACCTAATTGTCACGGCACAATAGTGTCACGTCGCACCAACGAAGTGACAACGGAAACAAAAACAGTCATCAAATATGCGCAAAACCACTTGCACAATCCCGGCAACGAAACAATGCAATTAAAACAAACACTGCGGAGGCTGTAGAGGGTATTAGTAACGAATTATTGCCGTCGTAATAGCGGACGCCTCTCATTAGAGCACCCTGTACAGCCCTGCATTATTCATGAGCTCTATATTGCACGGACGATACTAGTTCTTATGGAGTGATTATTTTGTGTTGATTGGTTCAGAGCTGCTTGATTGCACTTTTGAGACTATTTATTTTATTTAAAACTATAATATATAATTCACGGTTTATAGTAAAATAATCATAGTGTATAGTAATTTCAGCCTATCGCCAAGTAGTTTATTTAGGGTGCCTAGTATAAAATATTTATACGAAATTAAATATTGCTGTCCTGTTTAGGTAATTTACGTATATTTTCAAAGCAAGAGAGCAACAGATTAATTTTAAATCCTTAGAGTAGGTAATGTCCACACTCCACCGGCTCCATATTCAGTCTAGCTCTTAATAAAATGTCCCCATCAACGTCCAAAATAGCCAAAGTCGAGATAATGATAGTATATCCGGATACATTCAAGCTACCATGCGATTGTAAACCACGTCAAATGTTTGCATTAAAAACATTAATAAGCCAAATTAAAAATTAAACACATGTGCAGCAGTTGCATAATATCACAGAGCAGTGTCACAGAGTAGTCAGTCAGTAGAGTCTCATTAGGGTGGTGACGCGCGCCCGCCTGCATTATTCATGGGAGGCGATGTCGTCCGCACGACAGTTTTTATCAACCGGTCGAGGTTATGTGACAATTTGCAATATTATTCGCTTGTTATTTGCGGTCCGTAATGAGATGACGTTGCACAAATCTACTGATATTTATTGATATTAGGTAGGTATAATTTAAACCTTTGTTACATTGCACGCATAGCCCTTTCTCACGAATGTACTTAAGTCGCAGTATTTCGTTTGATTGAAGAAAAAGTCTCATTTATTTTTTGCTCGAAGTACTTACAAAGGACATGCTATATGTATGTGTCATAGAAATAATGATTGGTTATGGTGTATTTTACCTGCCTAGCCTTACCAGCTTATACCATTTTTCATTCGGACCATGACTCCCAGCAGCACCTTATAGAACAAAACAACCATACAAGGCAAACACAATTGCTCATCATGTTACCCGTAAGCCGAATTCGAACCCACGACCCAGTGCCACAGAAGCTTCATCACAAGACTTCAATTTAAAACCATTGAAACATAATTACTATAATATTACAAATATGAATGAGCTGAAACATATCTCCCTAAATTATGCTGTAATGTCGCTAATTTAGTCCCATACCTAGTACCTGGTAAATACCCTTTTTGTTATTGAAGCCTAAATACAAAAGTTTCACCTGATTTAATATCAAGCCACCCGCAACTAACCCTAGATTATATTATTTTGTATTTATAAACCTTGCCCGAAAGGCTCGAGCTTCTGTGAACATAATTTTCCGTCTGAAGAAACACTCCAAATTATAATTCTGTCATTCGCAAAAAGAAACTTACCTAGTTTACGAGTTGATGGAATTTCACAATTACTTTATACTGTGTCGAGCATGAAATTTGGTATCATTAGAGAGTAACAAGCATATTGTATTATACAAAAAAAAACACAATAAAGAAATTATATTTTTATCTTTAGCGGTATATCATAGACCGTTAAGTCTATGCCAATATTGCCAAATATTAAATTTATTTTCTGGACTAATTTCAATATACCAATATTAATGTTACGTCTATTTTCTATCATTCATTGTAAAAGGATTTTTAAATGCGATATTTCAAAATTTATAAAAATAGCAAGGCTATTGTATTTTTCATTTCAATCACATCACTTCAACCATTATGTCCTAAATTGGTTACAAGTACGTATTCGAATAAAATTTCATATTTTGGACACGTATTTTCTGATAAGTACAAAAACAAATTCGTAGTGTAATTTATTCTAGCCAGTGAGCGGAGGCGCAAAACTTTTCTTACACTGGAAAAGATAACGAGTTATATGAGTGGCGGCCCCAAGCTCGGTAAGTTTTCAATTAACCGAGGAATCAGGCCACAGTAAACAAAGCAGTAAAGCTATAGAGAACAATAAAGTTATTTATGCAGCAGCTAATGCTTACAGTACAGTTGGGGTAAAGATAACGTGACGTGCGCCGCGTCACGCGATATAGCATTCCGCGATCTACGCCGGGCGACAAATTGCAAATTAAATTAATGTTTACAAAAGCAGCCGCATTACAGCTAACGATCCCCCGCCGCCGCCGCCGTGTACAAACGCTTTCACAGCAATAGTTTTGCGTTCAAAGTTAATTGTAAACGAATCTGTCACTGCGAATTGAATTTTCGATTCCGATTCACCATTTCGGCCAACGGACCAACCGACGCTATTTAATATTCGGCCCTAATTGTTTTTGAGCGTAAATGCGTTTGTATTGGAAGAAGCTTTGCCGTGTCGGGTTCCCTGTCATTTACATATATTGGATCCAGATAAGGACACTTGATAACGGCGAGCGCTACTAAATAAAACAATAGGTGGATTATTTTTAAGTGGAGACCCGCGCAAAGTGAAGCATCGATAGATTAATTCTTTTGTAATTCTATCTTATATTGGTTCAATACTCAATGCCACAATCTCACCGATTAATCTCAGTACATAGCGGTATTTACATAAGTAAATACGAAATAAAATGATGTGCCTTCCGCACGGTAAACACACTTGTAGTATCTCTAAACATGAGGAACACAGCTGTAATCGAATTCGATCGGATCCACACTGAAGAACGTTTGCCGGAGCTCGGTTCGCTATCGCACACACCCACGTCTGTCAACACTAAAGTAATCTGTGTCAAAGCGTGAGTTACTCTGTGATTGATTCGGTCTGTAGATTTCAATTGAATACAAGACTCAGATATCATAACATTCAAGAGTGGACTTGGTGCCAGCGCAATCTGCGTAGCTATCGGTAATGAATGGCCAATGCTTTTGGAAAGGTACCTTAGGCCCTGGAGAAAAATCTCATCTTGTAAATTCTTGCCTTGCTCCTCGTTGATACTGCTAAAAGTACCTATCTAAGTCAAGGTCTATATTTTTATAAACATGTAACGATTACGTGAAACCATGTCTTGTTTTTCAGTATTTAGAGATACAAATAGAGTATGTGTTTGAATGGCACGCTGTCTCGTATGTCATTCGATCGGTTACTTGCCGGAGGATGTTTGTTCGCTCGGCTCCGCCGCACATGTAGTGCTAAACACATAGGCGTTTGCAAATACAGATTTAATCTACATCGTCGCACGAACAGTCCCTATCTCTGGTATATTGCAGCCGTTCATCTGTGGGTACCACGTAACATGTCATCTCTATTTGTATGTTTAAAAGTATATTATTTATAGTGCCACAATCTTATCTGTTCCGGTGGTCAAAATGTGCAACTAACGAGACGTCATTGTCAAACGTCATTTCATACTCTGTGCGTTATTTGAGTTGTCAATTTTGCGAAGAGGCTGACGCTACGTTATTTAATTTGTTTTGTGATTTTCTGCCTGAAAATAATCCCAAAAGCGCTGAAAAGTGAGGCAAGAAAAGTAATACTAGATATATTGGCTTTTATGCAGGAAGAATAACGTATTCAGGCGCCTTTAATTCCGTTTGAAAAATTGGAAGAACGAGTTGCAGCGGCTACAGGTTAGTGTTGCCAAATATGACGAATAATTTTACCCATATACTCACATGTAATTTTATTAATATTTTCACCCCATCCCGTGCCCCAGCAGTGGGGACGGGATGGGTCATAATGAAAAGTATATAATCTTTATTTTTCTTTGATTACAGGTGACATGTCACTTTAAATCATAGGCAGTATACCAAGAAGAATTTCGCGCACCTGCAGCGATTTTAGACGAAATAATGATGATTAATGATATCTTCTACCAACCTATCAACGGTTGGCTGGGAGAAATTGCTTTTTAGCAATTAGCCTTTGTACATAGTCTGAATTTCTTTTAATTTTATGCTCTTATTTCTTGTTACTTTAGAAAATGTAAAATAAAGTGTTCATAAATAAATAAATAATAATAACCTAATAGTTTTTTTTAAGTCTGTCTATCTCGGTATTTCCACGACCCACAGATCTGATATAACCTATACCATTGTAATCTATATTTAATCTCCTATATCAGAACATAATTAGAGCTTATTTTATTTATGTTCGCCGTGTACAAATTTTCCATAGGTACAACAAATGACGTTTGATATAGGTATAATATCCTGTTTCATTTACTATCAACCCAATATTTTGATTATCTATACTTATGAATGTACCTAATTATAAAATAGGCAATAGCAGAAATGCATTGTCGTTTAAACCACAAATAGGCAAAATTTAATCGATGGCATCACTGGATTCGAACACAGCGAAGCCGTCACCGGAACAGATAAGATTGTGGCACTATACTTGTTGGCGGTAAGTACCTAGGATTTTTTATAAGTGGCTGACACGAGCCAAGCTAGAAGGAGCCAGAGGATACAGACTACCATTTTCTGAAGCGCTTTATGGTATTTTTATGTCTCATAAATATATTGGTAAGTATGAGACTTAAAATACCACAATGTAACCTATAGTGCGACAAACTTATCTGTTCCGGTGAGAGCGAACTAAATTGATCCATATCTCATTATTTACTAATGAATTATATATTGATATAGATTAGATGGGTTTATTGAAACCACAAGAGCGAATTACCACTACTGGCAAACTTAAAATTTTATAGAATGAAGAAATATTACACATTTACGTGAGCTGTCACCGGAACAGATAAGTTTGTGGCACTGTACACAGTTATTATCCGTTTACTAGGCCCCGGTGTCTATCTGTCACACTAATTTCAACTAGCTGGGGACGTAACTCCGTGCATTACGTATTCGGAAATATACTGAACTGAATTCAATTCAATATGTAGCATTCAGTGCGCAAAATGCATTTTATCGAAGCTCAACTGTTGATCGTAACATTATTTATTGAAAACTAGATTTGCGAATTGAATGGTCCTAGTCAGATGCATTTGCGGGCGGGCTCGATCATGGATAGTTATAGTTATTTCGTATGATGCAATAATAATATTATAAGTGTACCACCCAGACATTACTTGATGTTATGTAGAGTTTTCAAAGTTAAAATTTTAATCGCCTAACATAGGTTTATATTTGAATAATATTTACTTTTGTATTATTTTTCAATACAAGCTTAATCTCGAGTATTATATCTCGTGAAATATACGGAAAATATTTTCCGTATAGCCAGGTTTTCCATTACATATCAGGTATTTTAAAAGCAGTGCTATTAATTGTTGAGAGACCCTTAAAATGTAAAAATATCACATTGTATAAACACGAGCGTAATAATATTGAATTCAAGATGATTTTACTAACATTATCGAGAATATAAAATATTATTTATTAGTCCTTAGTAGGTAAAGTATAGTCAACAATATTTATACGGTCTTAGGATGTTGTTTTGCGTATCAACGCACTGTGCTGAACAAATAAAACCAATAAATCTATACACTCATCGTCCAAGCTTCCCAGTTCTAATCGTTATCCAGCGATTAACTCAGAATTTCCCTTTGTTGAAGTCTTTCATTTCAATTACCAAAAGCTATTTCCAATTAGAATGGGCACACTGGAACTGGAACCCGCTGAATGGACCCGTTTTATGTTTGGATGGAAGCATTTAAAAATTCTACCTAAATTATAATTAGAAAGTGCAAAGGTTTGTAAACTAAAACATATTTTTTATAGGAAAAGTAAAGTCGTGTAAGAAAACAATTCTATTACATAGTATTGAAAGATTGAGTTTTTCACGGTGCATTTAATGCAGTGCTTCTACAGGGGGTTGCAAAAAGGGTATACTTACTAAAAAAAAAGTCTCTCTGCATGGTAAAAAGTCACGTGATCAACAACGTTTCTTTGAATGATTTTTTTTTAGCAAATTTTGAAATTCTGATTTCAGTTTCAGGCTTAGATATACCATGCTACACATGTAGGTTTCGGCTTAAAATACCCTTTTTGCAACACCCTGTATACTTATATGTAAAATCGTTTGTACTTAATAAATTGTAGGATCATAATCACAGCCAAAACCACTGAGTCGAGAAACTGTAAATATGGCATAGATGTTCCACGAAACTATGTGAGGTCTATAAGAAAGATTTTCCAAAATGGACCCTCTGAATGGGTAAAAGGGTGGTCCGAAGTTTTTATGGGGAAACAAGGTTAGTATGACTCATTTAATTTAAAACTTAACTTTACTACTTTAAATACAGCGGTAAACCCGTATTCAGGATATTTCTAAATTCAATCCCTAAAAGGGGGAAATGGGGTGACCAAGTTAAGTCAATAAGGGGTACAGATTTTTTAGTCTATATGGGTCGCTAATTACGAAAACAACAACGACCGATGAGAGATGCTGTCGTGTCCTGTTGGGGTGCAAATGCATCGTTATGTCTAAATATCAGTATGTTTGTCGTAAGGAAAGAAAGTAAACGGAAATTACCTTTCGTTTAAACGGAATATTTGGCACTTACTTATTTGGTTTTTTGCTAAAATCGTGTAAAGTTTTTTTTTGCACTCCCATACAATTTACTCCTGCACCTCCTGCAGGTTGGCTGATAGAAAATGACTTTAGCATTAAGTACACAAGTAGTTCTGTTCTTGTATTGTGAAATAAAATAATAAATAAATAAAATACCTAAATCTAAAAATTCTAACGTAAGAACCTCCTCCTTTTTTTGAAGTCGGTTAAAAAAGCGACGAGGCGAAGCTCGCAGGGAAAGCTAGCCATTTAATATTTACTTTAATTGGGTCCTCGCAAAAGGTTCATTATTGTAAAAGCCTGTTCTATTGGCAATTTGATTGGGTCATGTCACTGGCTAAGGTCGAATAATTCACGAGTGAACAACTTCCAACTTGTCGGCAATGAAATTCAAATTAAATATTTTACTGACATTTGTTTTGAAACAAAACTTTTTAATTCTTTTGTTTAATCTGGTTTATTTGGATGGGTGACCAGTTCATCGATGTACCTACCTAGGTTTATTTTTTATGACAGTATTACCTAGCTTTTGGCTACGAGGTTTTATTTTATTTTCATAGGTATATAGGTATATATGTATTTGTGTAGATATATCAGCTGTCCGACACCCATTGAACAAGTCCAAATCAAACCACTATTTGCTGGCAGAAGTAACGTTTAATTATATAAACCACAAAGTCAATAAAACCGAAGAAATCTTAATACCGCGATGTACGGTAAGGGATAGTGACATCTGTTGGCACATGAACTAAAACATTAACATATATTATTATGACGATTCTACATACCGCCCACCAAGAACATATAGTTCTTAACTACCGCCCACCATGAGGTCAAGGGGGTGTCACAAGATGCATTGATAGATACAAAAGGTTGATAAAAATTGCATTGGTATGCACCTTGCGCGATCTTAAAACTATTTAGTAGAAAATACATGCTTTGGTTGAGACAGATTGGTACTCGGTTTTATGAAGAATTTGCAAAAGACATGAATACATACAACATAATACTATATTAAATGATGAACGATAACAGTTGATGACAGATAAGATAAAATTTTAACATAGTTAATTTGCAATACAACTTATTATCACGAAATACAATACTACGACCCATTTTTTTTTTGAAAATTTGCGTAATCAATCTACCTAATAACTACCGACCTGGGGATGATGGTGATTATTAGAAATCCAAGTTCGTCTCCAACTGGACTGGACTTCAGAGCTGTGACTGAATGGATCGGTAGGACATGCAGATGAGTGATTGATGGATGGGTCGTGAGCGTGGGACTGTGTGCTGAATGATTTCCTATTTTTCGAACGTTTTGATATTCGACTTCTTTTGAATGATGACCAATGGCTTGAGTGACGTGACCAAGCTGAATGTGTGTTGTCCTTGTCGATTCTCAATTTGTGGCCGCCTTCAGTATTTTGCTTACCGTTGTCACCTGATGTTATTTTTGTATGCATGCTGTTGATATGATTGGAACAGTGGACTGTATGTGATGGTGAAGCAATTTGATGTGAACGGTGGACTGTATTCGATGGTAATGATCCAGGGTTATCCGATGCTGCTTTGGCATTGGCACCTGTTGCCTTGACTTCTACGGCCAGTGATGATTTGGATCCACCCACCTGCGACCCCGAAGCTGGCGTCGGATGAAGCAATGAGTGGTGATGATGATAACAGATGCGGCATGTGTTGATGGAGCGGCAGCTATTGGCAGAGTGATTACGGCCTATGCAATTATAGCATAGCCTGTTGGTTATAACAAACTTGTGTCGTGCTTCATATTGTAACTTACAGAACTCCTTGCAGTGGATGATTTTGTGGCCACGTTTTTTGCAGTAGGCACACCCTATGGCTCCTGCATGGACACTGGTGGCAGTTGCGTGCATTAAATGTAAATGTGTTGGCTTTTGTTCGGTATCTAAGTATTCAAGGGATCTGTATCGAGCTTCTAGATACTGCATTAATTCGTTCAAGGTTGGCAGTTCGTTCGAGGTACTTATTTTAACTTCCCAACTTTTTCGGGATTCAGAGTCCAACCTTGAGCAAACCACGTGAATGATGAACACATCCCAAGACTCGGTTTGTACACCTAGATTCCTCAAACCGTTCAAAGTGTCATTCACTAAATCTAGCACATTTTTGATTGCACCAGCTGTTTCATTTACAATGGTAGGTTGATCCATAAAGCGTTGCATTAGACAATTGACCAAGTACTTCTTGTTATTGTACCTATTATTTAAAGTCACCCAGGCCTCGTGGTAAGTTGCAGCTGTGATTGGTACATGCCGTAAGAGCTGCTCAGCTTGCCCAGAGAGGTGCGCCTTTAAATAATGCATTTTTTGTACATTGTCTAATGCATCGTTGTTGTGGACCAATGATAAAAATAATTCTCTAAATGTTATCCACTCTAAATATTTGCCAGAAAACACCGGAATTGAAAGTTTAGGCAAGTGAACATGAGATTCCCCCTTGGTAGTTGCTTGTTTGTTTATCTGTTCAGAAGCATCCGATGCAACAGACACGACGAGGGATAGAGCTTCCTTTAGGTCTGACTTGTACATGATGTACGTTTCCTCGACCTCCGAGTACATGTTGCTTGAGAAATATTCGTGGTTTTCCATTATTTCATCGGATGCTTCAGACAGTATCTTTGTATGATTATCAGTAACAATTTTGAATTGAGCCTCTAACGCCTCTAGTCTGGTTTGTAAATATGATTCCTTGGCTAAACGGTCTTTTGGTGCCTTTTTGTAGTTTTCATACGCTTTAACAATGTTGGAAATTGAGCCAAGTTGACCTTTAATAGAAGACGACATTTTGACAGAGGTAGAATAATGTTTGAAATTTGCTAAGTCCAAAGACAATTTTGAAAATTTTACAAGTTTTTAATTGGTTTCTCACAGAACCAAAATCGGGCATAGGTTCCCCGTCTGACCAATATTTGTTAAATTATTCTAAGTTCTAACTAAATTTTAATAATTATTCTAACTACTGTCTATGAGAGAAAGAACTGGAAAGAACGATACAGATCCAAAGACAAATTATCCTTTTTCTTAATGTCCATACTGACACACTGGCACTTCAATAATTATTCTGAGAATGACACTGACACTTGGGGGGGGGGGGGTTTACTCAACTGATACTGTCAAAATGTACTCACAGTTAGTTCACTTAGATTACCGGCTTCTGTGTGTGATCCACTCCCTTGCTCGTCCTGTTGCCGCTGCGTGGCAGATGGGGTGACGCAGCTCGCGGCGCCACTGCTGTCATCCGCCACGGTGCACCCAGGAGCTCTGCCGATGCTGGAGCTGTCCGCGCTGCACTGGCTGCTCTCGCTGGCTGACGCTCTGGCCAACCACCCGAAGCACCTTCGGGGATTCCTAGTTCCCCGATACTTGCGTCGGACCAAAATTTGACTTTCTGATTCCGCAATCCGGCTCGAAGGACCATGAACAAGTCCAAATCAAACCACTATTTGCTGGCAGAAGTAACGTTTAATTATATAAACCACAAAGTCAATAAAACCGAAGAAATCTTAATACCGCGATGTACGGTAAGGGATAGTGACATCTGTTGGCACATGAACTAAAACATTAACATATATTATTATGACGATTCTACACCCATAACACAGGTTCTGCCTAGCTTGGGGTCGGATGGCCGTGTGTGAGATGTCCCCACATATTTATTTATTTATTTATTTATATACTACTCTGCTAAATCATCAATATTACTTACAGCTTGGAAATGTCTCATTAAAACATTGATATGTATTTTATATATCCTTGCTTTTTATGTGAATAGTGAACACAGAGCAACCATTTTGAGTGAGAATTTAGTTTTTTTTCCAACGCAAGCTTCCATTTGAACCTGGTAAAGTGTTTTTAATTCCTTAATTTTATTTTAAAAAAGAAATTTACACAAAACAGGAAACAAGCTTAGCATTTTTCAACATTGTTGAATGTGGAACAAACGACGTACCGTGGGCCTGTGCCGCATAGAATTTATTTAAACAGCGCAGGAACTGAAAATGAACAACAGATTTTTAGTCTTTCAAATTCTTTTCACACGCATTTCTTGTTCCAAAAACAGATAATGGCTTCTTAGCAACTAAATACAAGGTATTAAAAACATTATTGCATATAGGTACATATTAAAAATTATAATGTATAAGCGAGGTCCACCTAAACAGTGAATCAGTATGATTTTTCTGTGTGAGCAAAGTTGTTACTCAGTTTCATGGCCGCGTCCCTTTTCACCATACATAGTAGCGTTTTTTTATACGATTTCGGAACAAAATTAAACCTACACCTCGTACCGAATCGGCGTAAAACGTTGCCCTCGTTAAACTTAAGTGCACTTAACAGATATTAAACCGTAGAAATAATAAAATGTTCCGCCGGCTACGGTATCGTATTGAGATCATTTCCGTAACAGTTATCGCGCGGCTATACAGCTGTCAGCCAGCGACCTCCGCCCTACTTCTGCTAAAGGATTGAGGCGGTGAAATAAAAAATAATAACGTCTGCATTATTTTGTGCTTTCGCTTCAAGAGTATTGTAACTTTATACAACCTGTAGTGCTTGAAAATCTGAAAGGAAAAACAGAAACCATTCTGCTGTAATAACGCAATCGATATAGTGCATAATGTTTGTTTCTTTATGTTTATTTTCTACTTACACGGCAAAGAAAGTTTTCCGCCACATAAAATGAGTTCGCAATGAGCTGTTTTAACGTGTTTACTTTAAAAGCTACTCTTGCAACCGTGAAATCGATTTTAGCTCCTCAAAGTAACTCTTTGGATGTGGTCGCAGCTCACAAGGGCGCTTTGTCGCTGAATAAGCACTTACATAGCTGCACGGAGAACGAACGTGCGTCTGTCCCCGAGTGCGAAGTAACAGTAAACACTAGTTTAATCTACATTTATCGTGTGGAGGGGCGTGTCTACTACGCCAGCTCGCGTTGTCAGGCGCAAAACGTGTCTCAGTGATTTGTAGACAAGATTCTCGTTGGAATAATTTTAGTGGAACGTAGCTAGGTGTCTGCGTGTAAGGACAAAGCTTTGAAGATGTTAATGGCTCCGTGTTGACTTGGAAGAGCGAAAATTAATATCTCTGATGTGTTGTTGGGATGGCAGACAAAATATTATACCTGTTTGTTGTATGATATATGGTGTAGTGAGCGTCTAACGCCTCGGCTTGGCACGGTTTCAGCGACACTGCTTATTGATCTACTCCTCTCCGCACTCCGCTCATGAAAAATTATGTCCTAATATTTTGTGTCACAAGACGAGATTTTATTTGAAGCGATAACTTACATGTTGAACACAAAAAATATATATGACGAACTATTAGGTGCGTTTTACTTGCTGGATGATGTTTTCTGATTAATAAGTTAGGAAAATCGGGTCGCGTTCAGAAATTAAACTTCTATTTTCGAATCTTTTTCAGTACAATGGTTTAGTTGAGGTATATTTACAATAATAATCTTGAAGCGAAACTGAACTTTTTGTTTGGCACTTGGAAGAGAGATAATACTACGGTACAAATCAATTTCGAATCTGACCCTTACGTCGAGGGAGTCAAGAACAATGCCGCGCCGTATGTCACGCCGGATACCGCCCTCGGCAGACGGGTTCTGGAGGGTCACTCTATACTGACGAAAAACAAATCAAACGTGAGCTGTAGTGCATTCGGTGCGTTTGATACAACGTGGTAGAGTCGCGAGTCGCGCAGCGTACTGAATCGTCGATTTTCGTAAGATAGAGTAACCCGCCGGTACCTGTTCGACACTCCCATATCGTGTGTCTGGAGCACAACACGCGCCCCGGTGATTTGTTGCCACGTCCATTGTGAGAACTGCACTGTACCGTCAGCAGCAGATATCAGTGATCAGCCCGGTACACTTCTTCTGTCTGTACTAACTGCCTTGGGTTGATCGTTCAAGAAACTTGTACATAAGGCATTCGTCTCATCAGTAGTAATAATAGTCACATTTTCCTGCCAATATTTAGCTGTATTACCCAAAAAAGTATAAAGCCACGTTGTTTACTACTTATTGTTGTTATTTCCATATAATGTGCTGGTTTTGTGGTAAAACCAGAGACTATAGTTTGTTTAGTGCACAACTGCACAGTAGAGTAAATTGTAGAATAATTAGACAATATAGACCTCTGGAAGTAGTAAAATGTATAAATACAATAAGGCTATTTTGAGTAGGTACAAACAAACATACACTAGGCATTTGTTTATCTGAATAACAAAATTAAATTCAAACACAGAGCTATCTGTCCCTTTCGTTAACCGTACACTGAATCGTCAATGACTACTCGACTTTATCAATTATTGATGGCGCACATAATACTCCTGTGTTCATGTATCTAAAACTTATTGTTTAACGAATAAAAATATATTAGGTATATTGTAAATTTTAACGACGACGGAGCGTCACCGCTCAGACAACGCAACGGACACACAACGCGCTACGCCCGTGTGGCATCGCCCTTACGATGCAGTCTCGACCAAAATCATTATAATATCTATACCTAATTCCTGTTAAACCCAATATCTGTATGGCTTTGTTCTTCATTGTCTCTAGTGGTGTTCTACATTGTCTATGCTTGGCCTCTATATTGTTTACGTCAATGTGGCACTGTTTAATCGGCGAATTAACCCTGGTTAAGAGACACTGGCTATCGCTTATCGATGGATTAGTATAGACAGTAAAGGGAGATTAGTAGACCAAGGCTAGTGCTACCGATATGTGGGGTGTGTGTGTGCGTGTAGTGTGTACGGACGTAGTGGTGTTTTATGGTCCTTTCAGATGGAGGGTAATAGAAAATAGTTTTATTATGTATACTTTAAACGGCTTCAGACCTTGAACGGATCAAGTATTATTGAGTTTTATTTATAATTTATATTATATTTATATGTCAATTCGGTACGTTGTGTAGTAGGTATAATACACTCGTATCGTAAAAATATACCTACCGTAAGTAATCGGCTTAACGATATTAATATAATGGTACTTTAGATTGTAAATACGACGCACACACAATATTATTCTATTAAACGTTCGAGCAATTTTCCTCTAACATAAGGCTTACCCTCTTCTAATAACAAACTAATAGAATCAGGAGCTTATCTTGTTATATATTATTACAGAAAGCTTTACTGTGTCTGAAATATATTATACCTATCATCGCAATAAAATACATAATAACATTAGATACACAAGAGATGCTTCGCCAAAAGCGTGTGTATCTTCATATCAATTTACTTTCATTTTTTGCATTAATACATAGGTACATATATTATTCTCACAGCTGTAACCCCCGAAGGGGTGGCCAGAAGTGACTCTGTACATTTGTGCTCACGTGGTCGCGAGCCGTATAGATGGTACACATCTAGAATCACTCACGATGTTTTCCTTCACCGTAAGAGTACGTAGTATAATTGTAATAATTGTATTCCTTATTCTTAAAGAATTCATTGGTAGGTACATGGCAGGATTCGAACCCACAGCCTCACGGATGAGAGCCAAAACCGTTATTTATTCGCTACGCGATAACGACTCTTTATTACGAATTTGACACTAAAATTTATGATATAATTATATACAAGTTAATTAATAATCAAAATTATTAGTACCTATTTATTTTTTAAACATAACCATATTTAAAATTTAAAAAGACTATACATGCTGTATAATATTTCTATTTAGTCAGTAAACACAAAACAATACGGAAATTCTAACTTACATTACCGGGGCAGTGTACGACACGTGTTTGGACGAAATTCCCGTGTACAGGGTTGTACTTAGTCCACCGGGAGAGAATATATTATGAGGGTTTTATTCAAACAACTCGGTGAACAGACGCCTAAATAGAGGTTCGAACAATAGCTATTGTGTAGGAGATACCGGCCGAGATTGAAACGAGTCTGCTCATAAATACGCCATGTTAAGGGATCGGCTGTGACGTTAATTTGTGAATCTGCACAAGCTGGGCTTACGTCTGGGGGCGGGGGCTGCTTACGTCCGGGGGCGGGGGCCGTGTAGTTGTGTACCCGATTAATTCGAGAGCCCAGCCGTGCTGAATTAATGGAGCGACCTCTGTTTTCTTTTTGGCGAGAACCACGTTATTGACTGTGGACGAAATAAACGTTTTAATTGTTTCGCCGCCGACAGACGGGATTGCTAATGCCGTTTTCACTAGTTTACCATGTTTAGATTTTCAATGATTTGATTTTATATTTAGTGTAAGTTAGTTTTTCTGTAAGATGGTCTGGTTTAAAATCCGTGCAGAGAAATCCGTAATAATTGGCGCGATTATTTTAATCTTGCGTTGACTCTACAACGTTTAATTATACTAATTACGTAAGATTTTGAAGAATTTATTAATTCAGATTAAGATATTAGCCTGGTAAAGATTCCTAGAATAAAATTACACATTGTGAGCACGATCCCTGTAAACGTATTATCTACGAGTTTTATGACTTTTTTTCAGCCTGACCCTTACTGGAATTGGACTCGCCTTTTTAGTCTCAAGGGTATAGCGAACTGAATATTATTTTTTTGCCACTAAAAGCTTACTAGGGGACGGCTTCTACATTTTGTTTAACTTCTAATAATAGTTTAACAGTTCTTTTATGTTTTTGTTCAGGCTGGCACTGTTTTTGACATAGGGAAATTGATATGGGTTACAGCTCCAGTACAATCCACCAGCATTTCTATTGCTCTTTCTCGTTTTACGTCACTGCTGTAGAGAAAAGGCACCCAGTTGACAACAAAGGAATGAAAAGGTCCTATCTTGTAAGTACTCGGGGAAAGTAAAATGCTTTGTCAAACATTCAAATTACCATTGAATTATAAATAGAAAATACATTTACAATGGAAAGATCGCGTTTTGCGTGAGTCGGCACAACTTCACATACCGTTTTGAACAGGAAATTAATTTGAAATAGAATTAAGGGGATTATGGATGATTTTGAAAATTAGTTATTTGAATATTACATAGATCGCATTAATTTTCATATTCTCATTTTGGATTTGCACGACAAGTTCATAAATAAAATTTACGTTCGATCGATTCATTGACGATAAACCTTTGCTTTCTACGTTCCCATTTCACAGAACCTTTTCAACTACAATACAATGGCCACTTAGGTATATACTTTATTCCTTCATTTCTTATAGTCTATTGTAGTATTCAGCTGGACCCAAGTGGACTGTCTTTCAGTGAACGTTATTCAGAAGGTTTACTCGGATCATTTGACCGGTCGGGAAGCATCCTACCCAAGGAACATAAGTACTTCTCTACCTAATCACATCCACTAAATTCTAAGTAAAATACCTTTGTCAAATTCGTTTAATAGGTATAACTAACGTTATAATAACGTTACACTGGAAATGACTATTTGTATTTTTTATTTCATTTTAGGTACCTATGTATTTTTTTTGTAAAAATACGTCGAAAAATCATAAAGGTAGGTTGTAAAAGATCTCATTCGGTTGGAGTTTGTATTCCAACTAAAACCTACGTAGATTTAGTACACCAACGTTTCAGTTTTTGATTCATTATTTTGTTTCCGATATGGCTCAGAACCAGGCAGTGTTAGTTATTTATTATTTTTATATTACACTCTTGACATTCCATGTCACTAGAACTTTTTCTTTGCTCGTGAGTGTATATTTATTTATTCATTTAATACTTTATTGCACAAATATAATACTTTGACCAGCACTTTATAAATACACCGTTATATTTCAGTACCTCAGTATATAAACAATAAGCTCCCTTTTTAGATTTTTTTGTACATCTATGTACCTAACAAACTCATTCTTGCGATCTCAAGTAGAAAAAAAAGGTTTTTTTTAAATAGACTTATTATACTGGACTCAAAATTCTCAACCACTTCGATTCAAATCAGTACTCACAGGTTATAATGCACGTCAGCCATGTTGGGGCGGTGGGCCAGCGCCCTCCGGAACGCCGCCTCGGCCTCCGCGGTGCGGCCCTGCGCGCTCAGCACGCTGCCCAGATTGCCGTATGCTGGAAACAAATAAAATTATCAGTTTTTGTACTGTTACTGGCAGTTTCGATAACTCTATCGATACTTGACAGTTACTTCCATGCGATTTTGACAGAATGAAACTTTTAGTGCCAATTTCTCCATAGGCAGGGATTATTGCTTGACTTTTGACACATCTTTCAAGAATTTAATATGGAGATGACGTATAATTGATCAACCTTTCCCTGGTTACGATCTAACCGACTATGAAGAAATTGGAGCTAAATGTGTCAAAATCGTATGATAGTATGATAGTTACTGTCAGCTATCGATAGATAGAGTTATTGAAACTGGCAGTAAATAAGTTGTAAGGGCTGACGAGGAGATAAATAGGTACATTTTTTATTTACTGAATACAATACATACACAGGTTAAATGGAAAGATTACCTTAGGTAATGATAAACACGTGAAATTATAATAATAGCAGACAGACAGAAGGACGTTAAGATATAGATACGTATAGTTAAACAACATTTATGTTTAACACAAATTGTATTGTAACATAATTATATTTTCTTAATTAATGTAGGTAGGTACTTACATCCTTTATAATTGTGAATAACTGTGCAATTTTATGGAAATACATTATTATTATTATTATGTTTATTATGTTAGCAAAACGGATTTGACACAGCATTATGCTACGATAATCGACCGACTTGGTGAGTGAGATACAGTGATAATTGTATAAATCAGCTCACATACTCGATGCTGCAAACACAGATCATGTTCATGATAATATTATAACACACCCTTTCGACAGATCTAATAACGAACATAAATGCTATAACAAATAACTAATAAAGACGTGTATGCAAAACATGCAGTATGAATATGAATTGAACTGCATACATTCGTCTATTATTAACCGACAATATTGCGCGACTTCTTTGAGCGGGAGCGAGTGCTGTGTCATGAATGATTTCCACTTTCGCCGGTTTATCGATGCCGATGCTGTTATTCGACACATTTCTACTGGCATTTCAATGGCAAAGCGCACTTGATGGCACAAAACGATAAAAGAACGTGTTGCCTGTTATTACATTTCGCCTTTGAAACGATGCGTCATATTAAAAAAGGATTTTTCGGAACTACAATTTTTGTTTTGGCCTATTGGAGAGTGTGTTTCAGATTCCATTTCGAATACGTGAATATTCTATGCTCAAAGTGGGACTACAAAAGAAGAGTCTAGTGACCAGGAGTGAAGGATTATTCGCTGATGACGATTAAGTTTCCAGTGCATTAAGAAGTAGGTACTTACATTACTGTCATACCATCGCACACCTATACTCACCTATCAACTAAGTACTTTTACAAGCAAATATATTCCAATTTGTTTACTCTTCACATTTCTAAACAATCACACTGTAAACATAGACTATCAAAGCTTGATTGAGTTTACCCGAGCCGATCTCAGTTCCTTTAAGATAGCCGACCCAGGCGCTTTGTTAGGGAGACTCGCAACACATAAAATCCATCGTAAAATATCCAACTAAACAGCACAACATCAAAAAGAAAATAAAAGCAATTTACGAGCATCACCATTAGTTCTAAGTACCAACGAACATAAAATAAATAAGTGTATACAACGCATCAGATGCGTAGTTAAGTACGATGCGATTTTCTTACTATAGTAGGTATATACGTTTCACGTTTTCTCCTGTCATCTACAAAGGTACATTATTTGTCAAGAGTTTCATGATAGTTTCCGCTAGAGGCGCCACTGAGTATGCGAGAAAACGTAAACTTTTGTAGTTTTCGCCAAACTATCAAACCTGTACTAAACCCCCAGATTGATCCAGTGACAAATTGTTGGAAGTATCATTGAGATGTATCATTTTGAGTAGTAATGAGTTACCTAAGTAGGTATTACTCATTGCAATGTTTATTATCCTATTCTATTTTTCAATCTCTAGTAGCTCCGAAGAACCTACTTCTAATTCACCCCACTCGGTAAATTGAAGTAAGTAGTTTACACGTCACGAGCAAAAGTAAACAGCTTAGAACTTCAAGAGCACTTCATAATATGTTTGAACAAATCCTTTTCTTCCCTGCTACTAAGTTCTTGCGAAAGACCCAATAGAATGGACATTGAATGTTAATTCTTATTTTCCTTTGGCACTTTCTAGTATCAGTAAAAAGTACTGATTCAATAATATAAATATGTAATTTTATCCTGTGTTTTATATAGGTGCATAAATATAATAGGTACTCGAAGTGACGTCAAAGACGACATACTTTTAAAGTCAGTCAGTGCACATTTCGAAATATTTTATTCCCAAAGTTTCTCATTTTGTCTAATATTTCATTAGTTTTCTTAAATTTTCAGCTACAGGACAGCATCCATAATTGAAATAAATATTTTTTAAATGTATAACGAATTAGTAGAAAAAATTACAGTAAAAAAAAATATTGTTAAATTAGCCAAGTCATACTTGTCTTGTTAAATAACGTTCATTTCACTGGAATATCAATTTACAGTTGGCGTTGCGAGCTCGTTTACTTTTCATTAAAGTTAAACTTGTTCTTTCGCGAAACTTCCCTATGTTTTATAACTCGAACTATTCGTACTGAATATGGTATGTATTATTCGCTGCCATTACCCGAACTTTATTCAAGAAGGACTTTCGCAGGATTGAATTTAATCAGGGAATGTAGGTAATATGAAATATGCCTGACCTAACGTACGTTATGGCACCATTTCTGAATTAACGTGTAATGTTTTTAGTAAAAAAATATAATATACATATGTATATTATTACTACATCTTGACGATTAATATTTATAACGACCAATATTCAATTCAAACAAGTTCCACTGATATTCGGTAACCAATTTACAGTACACCGCCAAATTAGTGGCGACCGTCATTTGTTTCGCCACAAAACCAGCAAGCCCGTTAAATAGTGGTAAAGCAACTCGGTCACGACTGAGGATCGGATAAAAGTGTTAATCTCTCGAACTTGCCACTCTCCGTAGTTACTATCTCGATGACTCGAAACGAAAGATGGGCCCGATAAAGCCCGAGCTTAGCCGATTACACAGATACGATCCGACCCGTCGTGTCGTGTAGCGCCGGCCCTCGCCGAAATAGAAGCAAATCGCGGCGGCCTCGCCTACACCATCGGACGCGGTCGGCTTATCCTTATTGGATTCGAGTAAAAAGTTCTGAAATCGATCGCAGTGCATCGAGGTTGCAATTAGTTCTGTGCAAGTGCGCAGCGCCGGATCAAATATGGATCCGTTTGGAAGTGTGAATGAATCCTTTTTAATCCTTGGCAAAAAAACGGAGATTCTGTGCCCAGCTCAGGTTGCTGTTGGTCTCTTAGTGAAAGGCAGGTGTGTATAAGATGAGATTAAGGGCTGATTTTTCAATAGTCAGATAAAAGTTACCATTGAAAAATCTGCCCTTAGACAGTGACAGTAACATTTTTATTCGTCACATAACACTATATCTGACCATTGAAAAATCAGCCCTTATAGGTATGTCTATCATTCAGTGTCTTTGTCGATCACCACATAGCTCCGACATAATTAATTATTTAATTATTTCAGAGTTTTATAAAATGTATTCTATAATCACTTCAATAACATCGGTCAGAACAAATCTCGGTAAATAAGAACTCAGGTAGAATCATAAAACTCTTCTAACAGGAAATATTACTGGAGTAAAAATATAACCAGCACTAACCCACTGCTCATAAACTGCACGTGAAAAATGACTCAGGGATCACATACCCACCGTAAAATGGGGAAAAAGTGTTAGAAATGTAAGGCTAGAATTATAAACTTTACCTATAAAAATACCACAGGAAAAATAATACGAGCTAATTTCACCCTTGCGTGTAACCAAATGATATTTTAATGCATAGTTCTATATTGATATTTAGATTTTTATTTGGAACCATTTAAGAACTGAAGATTTTGAAAAGGGGTATATTATGGCACAAAAAATGTATCAAGGGAAGTTTATATCTAATAAAACCTGTTTATGAAAAATTAAAAAGTTTTCACATACTTATTTAATATGAAATTTTATTAAAAAAAACTTTGTAATTCATAATTTATTTTACAACCTTAGCACCTCGTTTCAGTAACTTGGCTTAATTTTCTTATCTTATTTTTTTTTCCTCTGTGATATTTCATACGGGACACAACCTGTATTTGTCAATTATGTTAATTATGAGTTACGAGTAATTTATCAAAGTCTGTCCACGTGACGGCAAAACTTGGTTTTCACGAACATTAACTCTATTATAAATATTATAATACTAATTATTCTAAAACACCCACACCTACACTTATATGCAAAGTTTTATAAACTATCATTGTTCTCACGCGAGCTCTCTTCGCCGTTTCTAAATTCGAACTTTTGAAGATGAGATACATTAGGTATCTTATACATACATATACAAGTATACATTTGTGGTAATTCATAGTGTAAAATAATACTGCAAAGACCACTTTCAACATGACAGGAGGTGTGTCAAAAGAAAGAATATTTCTGCAGAAAACAGCATAGCCTACTTCCAGTTTAATATTTGATTTTCCGGAGCGCGCCTTGCATGTGTATAAATAAGTCGGTTCAGTGGAAACTTACTCACGAACAGGCGCACGACAAACAATAAAGTTTTGGACTCTTTTTGTCTTTTGCTTCATTCGTTTCAGGTTTTATGCTTCATGAAATTATGACTAAGACATTTGTGCTAATTCCCAGCGCCCCTCCTATCACGGAATTTAAGTACTGCAGGGTTATTAAGGTTTGTGGTGAAATAGTCAAGTGGATATCTGGATAATGTTATTTTTTCCTTACTATATCTTTAATTCTGTAATGAACCCCTTTTGGTTCAGAATTCAGAAGAAGGAGAAGTACAAGTAATATGTACCTCTAGGTATGTAAAAAATAGAAAGTACCTAAACATCTCAATACGTTTTACAACTTCGTATGCCAAAGCGGGACATAAACTTAACTCAACAAACTACTTCAACAAAAAGTTGCACACTGAATAAAAAAAATTGTCTCCATATAATGTGGATGAGAAAATAAAAAGGGGCAACAGAATTCTCTAGCACTGCCAAGACAAATAGTGGAAGCGTCGAAGCGATATAACAGGACGCCGTTTACCAAACTGAATAAGATATTTGTGATTTATACATCGTTCCTTTAGTGGCTTTTTAACAAGGCGAAGTGGGAGATGTGACATCGTTATATTTATGAGGTATACCAGTACAAAATACGCTCAAGAATTGACTTTAAGTACAGTGGCTCAGCAATACACTGTGGCTTAAAATTTTATGAGCGATACACACCTACCTAACTATTACTTTATAACTTTTATTGCACAGTTTATTATGTAACCAAATAAGGTCGAGCTTTTGTTAGATATTAATCCACAAAATGACGGTACTTACAAATAACGTTAATGAAATCATAATACTAAACTAAATCATAATAATTTTTTCATTTTTATTTTTTACTAGATTACTCTTGTTACAGTTCTCCTTTAACCATTGTTCAAAGAGTGGCTTCCTATATTCTCTGTCAACTAACCCCTTCTTATTGATTTCTCAGGACGCGCCGCCAATGGGGAATAATGGCGTGATCCCAGAGTTTTACGATATTTCATGCAAATGGCGTAATCATACTGTTCGATTTTGTTGTAGCTTCCCTCTCTTCTGGCTGGATTTGTTTTCGTCATTGTTGTACTAATTTTCGTTGAGGATAACGACTTCCTTTTTGCGTTTTTGTTTACTTTTGCAAACATACAGGTATACATATATTTCTGCTTCATCATTTTGTGAAGACGATAGAGACAGGTCAGGTCAATTAACGTGTGAAGATGGAATATTTTTCGAGAACCTTCGTAGTGAGGTATGTAAGAGGGACTGGTACATTTCCGTAGGCGAAAAGTTTTTCTCACGTAAAACATTAGGGCAGAAATCCGAAATCCCTCACGGCCCGCAAACTTACCTAATTCATAACTTTGAACATCTACAAGTATTTAAACTTAGATAGAAAACTCTTTAAAAGGCAGTTAGGCCTGCTTTTTTCCTAGTAAACCATGGCGTATATCTCGGATAGTTTTATAAAAGGGATCCTTCGATAAAGTGTCATAATTTATGTGAAAATATTGTTTTCTTTGGCACAGAAGCATATTCCCGATTATTTATGACTGCTTAAAGATTTTGGGTTAGGTTCCCTTCGCTTGTTTATAAAATGAACCTGTTGATTTTTATTCAAGTTTCGATAAAATTACGTAGAGAAAAAAAAACAAGGACGTAAATGACTCTAAACCTTCAAACATAATATTTCTGTACCTGGATTTGAAAAAGCATTTGCACAAGCAAGTTAATTACAATGCAGCTTTAAAGCTCGAGAAGAAGTGCCGTAAATGCAATTAAAACATTCACCTGTCGGCCGCCATGGCAACGCTGCTGGATTTAATTATTTCATTGTTAGTGTTCCTCCCGTGGAAACTGAGTATGAATGAGACGGAAATTAATTTCATATAGTAAAGACGACGCTTGCAATGCAATATGACTTCATAGTGAGGATTATAATTTATATTGTTGCGGTATTATAATGCCGAGGAAATCCTTTATTTTCATGACTAACCCAACTTTTTATTATGTTTGGCATAAGCGTTTAGGTTTAAACATAAATAAAATTCTAGCTACATGAAATCCATTGTCATCTCTAAAACAAAGTAGCAAAGTTGATTGAAAATAAATATCACCCTAAAATATTCATGGGTTGACCCCAAAAAGCTATTCAATGTTTTTCAAATATGAAGTTAGGGAAAAGGTAAAACATTGGGCAATTTTTCCCTTTGTGATAAAGTTGGTAATGCGAAGGGGAATCGACAGAGGAGAAGACATTCTCGTGAGACACCTGCCTACATGTTTAATGTCCCCGTTAGGTCACCAGACCTATGCTGCTACTTGAGTTCACACTTATCTACGAACATTTTACTTATGTCAGTCTTACGTCAACTCCCACATAAAGAAGATGGGTGTTATAGCTAATTGTATAGTGATTTAATGCTCTCTATACTTTAATATGAAATTCCATTGCGTTATAATGTAAATAATAATATGTCTGTTCAAAATGTATGAAATAAAAAAATGGATCAGTTTGCAAAAGTAGGTAACCACTCAATAGTTATGATTATCAGAGTTTAAATTTCGGTTTCGTTAGGTCGGGATATGAATAGAAATAATCCAATTTGAAGTAAAGGCAAAACATAGAACTTCAACAAACAGCAAACATTATACATTTGAGAGTTCAAAATAACTTCGTGTGGGCTCTCCAATTGCTGGCAGCCAACACTCTGCCGGCAGGTAGTCGGTAGCTGTCTCTCAACCAAATTAATTGTGTCTTGCTTTTACCGAGAACTGTAACAAAGTTGTGAGTGAGGCCGCGCCGGCCCCACTTCATACATTATGGCGTGAACTCAGCGCCTCAAAAGCCTACTCTCGAAATATTGTATGAAAATTTAAAACTTTTACGCTCCGTAACTGTAATCACACCCAATTAGAAAGTTGGGACAAATTAACTTTTTGCGGGCGAATAGGACGGAAAATATTTAAAATTATGTTAACGAAGATGTAGAGAGCATATTAAAATGAATGGGAGAGAAAATAGGTCGTGGTAGTGCTTCCTTTTGTGTTCGAACAAGTGAACGTTCGTGGGAGCGGCCTCGCGAGCGGAACGCATTCACTTGATAGCGGTTACAAGTTCATTTTAATATTCTCATTTTGCATTGAAACTTGCATGGCAAGTACCTACTCACCTTTAGGAGGGTTGATATGCAGCGCGCTTTTGAAGAGGCTTTCTTCGTCGCGCCAGTCCATGTTCCTCTTGATAGTCTGTCCGCACATCGCGAGCAGACACAAGAGCAGAGATCCCAGGAACATGCGGCTTTTCAGCTCATTTCTGTGCCAGCCCTTAGTCATGGTCCCGGCACCCAGCCCCAGCAGCAGGCAAAACCCCACACTCGGCAAGTAAAGCACTCTCTCGGCTACTACAAAGCCGACGTAAAAAAGGAAATTGCTGGCCGGCACAAACGGGAGTGCCATGAACGCTAGGAATGTGAGCAGCGCCACTCGGGAGCTGTTGTACACTGTCTGCGGTTTGATCTGTTTCGCTTTGACAGCGACCGCGCAGATGCAAGACTGGTGGTTCATGTAGTTGTTGTTGTTCATGGTCCGGCAGATGCCCGAGTGGTCCTCGCTGACGGGGTGTCGGCACCCGGTGCACGGACACAGCTTCTTGCCGCCCCCGTCCCGGTGCGGCGCGTGGTACGCTCGCCTATCCGCACTCTCAAGATTCCGATGCGGATGTCTACTTATATTCGACTTATATTTCGTTTTACAGCTCCCTCTAGGTTTGTACACTTTGATTTCTTTGCTTTCTGAGAGCTCCCGTAGGAACTCATGCTTGATGGCTCTCCACGCCACTTTGGAGACGATTGTGTAGAATGTGGCTGTGACGATGTTTCGGGGGTCGAACAGGGACGTGATGCGCGGGATGGCGTCCATGGACCAGTCGAAGCTGAGGTGGAAGGGGAAGAGGAGGAGGTAGAAGTTGAAGATGGGGAGGTAGGCGAAGGTGAGCGCGCGGGTGAGGAGCGCGGGGTCCCGGGCGGCGGGGTTGTCGGCGGTGGCGAACGTCGGCGGCGCCCCCGCCAGCCGCAAGCGCCAGTATAACATTGTTACTCCACCGGTGCTCAGCAGACATATACTCCGCCATCGATTCTGAAACAAAAGAAATACTATCTTAGATCTTTTTGGAAAAAAATAGGAAAGGTGACTAAGAAATTTAGTATTTCCTAAGATAGGTTCTTCTGAAATAAAATAATGTAAAGATTGATTTTCGAATGATAAATACAGATGTTCGGCACATGGACCGACAAAAATTATTACCTCCTCAACGAAAAAAAATAATCGGTTCGTGTGCCGAACACCCGGTTGTATAAACATCTAAGTAATCGCAGTGTATCTTATAAGACGTATAGAATGTATTTCTTTCTCGTATTATTTTTACAAAATCCCAACAGCGCTCCCGCAGGAAACTTGCCTTAACCAAACTTGATTGATCACCACTCAGAAAGAAATCATTAATATCTGTCCAGAAATTTGCTTCGATGTTTCGATATATACCTACTTTTCTTTTTCGTGACAAATCTGAATGTATCAATCAAGATGTGTTTATTTTAATAGACAGCTCATTCAAATGTTCTATTGTTGTTTCTCTACTAGGTACATAATTATTAGATTCTCTTTAAGTTTTAATTGAATGAATAATAATAGCTACTTTACTCCTCTATATAAAGTTATATGAACGGAAAATTAGGTGCCTATGTTTCGAATAGTTTGCCAACAATGTAAACAATAAACCCAGAACTAAAATAACTTCACGAAACAACTGAGTTATTAAACAGAATTATACGAAATTAGCAACAGAACAACACGAATTCGCAAGTCTGATTATAAACCGAGAAGTAGGCAGACTGCAATTAAGCTCGTAGAGTACAATAATCGTATCAGCCGAAAGGAGCACAAACACAAAGCCGGGATAATGCAATACTTGGGCGGCCCGGCGGGCGCGCGATACACAATCAACGAGCCAACTAATAATTTCCCTCCAAGCCCGGAACGGCACTATGATAAAATTGATTTATAACGATGCGAATCGCAACTAGACATCCCTTTAGATTATTAAATTACCGACGACACCCGCCGCGGCACCGCCGGCTCACAGACTATGATTAATTTGAAATTTTATCAGTTTCACGTGCGCCGCGCCCGGTTTAATCTATTTAAAGTGGACTTATTCGTTAACTTTCCGCCATAATTCATGGTTGGGGCCGGTTCGATCCACATAATCCAATGGACTGGCTAGGCGATGGCTTGTTAGTTGGGAAACGCTCGTGGACGAGATTTATGAAGGTTGGAGCTTCGACCTACGGGCCCTGGGGAGCCCGGCCCCGACTAACGACGTCGGCAGTAGACCTGACACTGCCGGGACTGTAACCTGGATATCTAAGGGAATACCTAATTAAAATAAAGTTCTCTCAGAATCTTTTCTCATTCATACAAAGTTGTATAGTCAATAAGGTCCTCTTCAGAACCTTCACTGAATAATGACACGGCCCACGGTGCTCGCGAGCGGCGACAGGACGCCAACAAAATCTGGGACGAGTTATTATGAATAGACACTCGGATGCTACTTACCCACGTAGATTTAATGAAATATTCGCGACGGCGTTATAAATCTTCGTGTATGTTCGCCGCGAATTTTGAGAACCCGAAATTGTTTCCATTTTAGACAGAGCGAAAGGGTTTCGTAAAATAAGATTAGCTGTAGAATTCTAGTTAAGAGGATTTTATTTTTGTTGTAAACAGATTTAACAGATAAAACAGACGGCAACAAACTTGCCAACTTTCTCGCACTAAGTTAAAGCTAAAGCAAATAATTTAATGAAATAAGGAGGTTCCTGAGCTTAGCTTCAGAGGGGTGCTTATCTACAAAATTTATTGGTTGACTGACATTTCTGTCCTCGCCTCGTTAAGGGAGCATTTAGCTCATTTGCCAGTCCGTTTGAAAAATCCACGCTTACACCGACCTTTTGGAATATTATTTCTGTTTCAGATTGTGTATTTCAAAGACATTAAGAACTTATATCTAGGTACCCAACCTTTGATTCAGTCAAGTCCGTTTTTGGAACAGGCTAAGCCAAATAATAACAGCGAAAAGCGCTTTATCTGAGTAAGTCGACAGCGCTGCAGCTAACCGAACAAACGTAATCCAAACTACTCTAGCCATATTAAAACCACAATATGTAAAAGCCTCTGGAATATTCCATTGAGAGGTAGCTGACTAAAGGCTTTTACAGTTGAAATATTTCGACAAATAAAATGCTCCTTCCATAAACTCGACTGGAGGGTCCATTATAACTTTATTATCATCATGGCTTTAGCTACATGATGAAATCTCGAGTACGACATGGAAAAGCTTCCCCGTGTAAATGAAGGTTACCTCGTATCTTCACATTACGTAATTTGAATAATGAGTTCTTATGATAATTAGAATAAATGCTATATATGCCTGTAGCTATGAAAGTATAAATAAAAAACATACTATTAAGATTGTAGAGTTGTCAGCGTCACTTTCAGTATCTCCTATTTTCCATACTATTGCTTGCAGCTATAAAATGTGAAGGACATACATTCGCAGCTGTTTTCCGTGTTGAAATTTCATGTCTCCTTTATCTACATCTGCGAAGTGCGACGTTGCCGTTCCGCTGCACGGAGCGGCATCCACGCGGAACTATCGGAAAACTATTCCATGTATGTTCCTGTTCTGCATTCTATTTATAAATTAAAAGTTACTCTTTGGAATCTGAAATAGGGCATCAAATTCTTATGGTATACAGAGTGTTGCAAAAGTGGTATAGCTACAAGGCCGAAAGGGGGTACACAGTGGGGGTACACTCTGAACTACTTTTGTTCTACATTTTCTGTAAATTTATAAAAAAACATTGTTGGTCACGTGTGTTCTTACTAATTTCTTACTAAAAAATATTAAGGGAATTTCCAAAAGTCATTGAACAAAAGTTTATGGAACCATGGTGAGTCCCCTTTTTCGCTTTGTATACCACTTTTGCAATAAATATGCTGTATATTCTTTTGTACAAGACTTCTTTGGTCCACTCATAATTTTGCAAGATATGAATTTCTGCAAACTCTGTCGAGCTTTGCATTTTTTTCCATAAAAAATGTATAGATGGCAACTTTCTGGAAAAACCGCTTAGAGAGACTGTTAACACTTTTTAATTAGGAAAAAAGGTACAGTTTCCCAGTGGTGTATAATTAATTTGTTCCTATTCCTTCATCTCCCAAAGAAACCTTACAATTAAAAGAATATTCGCAATTTGAATTATTTCATTCTTTTAACTGAACGGACAAGTTTCAGAAGACACTTAGGAAATAAATTTAAAGTAGGTATTCATTGGGTGCTACTTCATATAAGGAGCACGTATCAAAAAACAATTCATTTGATAACTCAAAAATAGACAACTTCCTTTACTACAACAAAAATCGTGAACAGCTAGGCAAAAAAAATATGCTACTTCATATAAGGAGCACGTATCAAAAAACAATTAATTTGATATCTCAAAAATAGACAACTTCCTTTACTACAACAAAAATCGTGAACAGCTAGGCAAAAAAAATATGCTACTTCATATAAGGAGCACGTATCAAAAAACAATTCATTTGATAACTCAAAAATAGACAACTTCCTTTACTACAACAAAAATCGTGAACAGCTAGGCAAAAAAAAAAATTACATTAAAAATGAGAGCACCTTTTAGATAAATAAGATAATTTAATGGACCTGTCGTAAGCACTTGCGATAGATTAGAGGTGCATTAATTTATCGATAAAGTTGCCAGGGGCGATCCCCGTATTTCCTTAGGAAATGACGTTACGCTGAGGCTGAATTAATAAGTCTCCCCTGAAACACTATGTACATACCTAGATAGGTACAGGTGGAACAAAATTCAGGTCACGTACAGCCAGGAACAAATAATATTATGGAGCGGAAAATATCTGCGCATTTACCGTGTGTCGGATGCTTGCCTCCTATCAAATATTTGACATTTCTATTAAATAGAGTACGTTTTGAGACGTTATAAGATTTTGCCTGTCAAATTAGACTGTATGCTTTATTGTTTTGCCAGGTTGATATTTATAATACTTGTATAGATATGGGGCACAAATTCGTTTAGACAGGTATAATATAATCATAAGTTATTACTTATTTGTCGTTGTTTTGATTTCACTCACATTTCACATTTCCCTCACAGGTAATGCACTATTTTATCGAAAATTCTCAGGTTTTCCCTGTTTTCCGCCACTCAGTTCTAAGCTATGAATTAAGGAAGTAAAGAAGACTGTACAGAGCTGACAGTGAGAGCAATATTACAGTAAATAATTTATAACTAAAAGATTTTATTACGTAGATAAAACAAAATAAATATTCAAAATAACCCTAAAATTCTGTAGAATCATAACTAACTACCCTTACCAACAGAACACACTCAATCTGCCGTGATATTACACTCGACTAACATACCCACAATTTTCCAGATTTTTTAGGCACAGCAACCGAACCGTGCTCCCAGAAGTTGCTTCTGATTCGGAAATAGAGGTAGTAACCCGACTATTTACAGAAGTAGTGTCAACACACTGTCCACTGTCGACCCCCATCTTGCCTCCGACAAACAACGAAGCCCTTTCTGTTGACGGATCATACGAAGGGATAGCCGGGTTGTGGGTTGACAGGTTGAATACTTGTGAGAGCTACGTAGAGCTTAAGGGATATTAAATTTATTTGGTTTGCATGCTATTTTATATTGGTCATATTCTTATTGTATAACTCGTAAAGGACCAAAAAATTTAGAAAAAAAAGTGCGTGATGTGGTCATGGCAGGTTATATTACTAGGTATAATATATTATGAGAAGAGTAACCCTCTTATTCATAAAAAAGTTACTGGACGCTTTAGCTATTGAACTGTTTTGTCCCTCTCTGTCAAAGAACAAATTGTTCTCTGTTATAGAGTAACAGAACAGTTCAATTGCTAAAGCGTCCAGTAACTTTTTTATAAATAAGGGGTTAAGAAGATGGAACCAATGGTATAGAAATTTTAATATAAAACATTGCTTAATGAACACATAGTAGTGTCACCATATTGAATAGCTGCTTATATCATTAACAATGAATTGCATTAAGTTATTAATGAATACGATTTCACGCAACCAGTCTCAAAATTACACACCACTTGGAAAATAATTGCGTAATGTTGCCATCAATTCAAACAGCGCTTGCATGTTATGAAGACATTTCATATATAAATACCTTCCAGGAAGCCTCAACTTCACAGGGTGGAAAGTTATCATATTATTATCAGTAATACGTCAATGAACCCAATATCCTGCCCACGAGTGTGTTTATAAATAGAATAGAATGAATTTATTCACCCTATGGGAAAATATTATTGTATAGATAGCTTACTTAATATTATTGAAGAACGAATGGTGTACAGGTTAGTGACTGCTATGTCGAAGGTCCCAGTTTCAATCCCCGGCCGGGGCAGATGATCACCGTGTTTATTTCAAACACATGGCATGTGTGTTTATTATATTACTAATGTACCTATGAACTATATATAATTATCTGTGTGGATATATCAGCTGTCCGATACCCATGTAAGAGGTTCTGCCTAGTTTGGGATCGGATAGCCGTATCTGCGATGTCACCACATATTATTATTATTTAAAAAACACCGACAAACTGATCTCAACGTAACAACAGAGCAGCTAGTCGCAAATCTTGACCCTCTTCGTGCTATTTGCTCATAAAATTATAACTAAACTGCTGGGTAGGTACCGAGAAAATAGAGCAAGCTGCTTACTCGAGTTGCTTTTTAGGGTCCTGTAGGTGAAGTTCTAACGTAACCCTATTGCTGTGACTAATGTCTGCCTTTTATAAAGATCAAGCAGCTTACCAGAGATATTTAAAAGCTTCTACTGATGCACCATTGTATTGGAGTTGGCGTGTAGAGATTTTAAGTAAAGTTATAGAACTTACAGGTATGGTTTATAAAAGCTTGTGAATTCAGTTTTATGCCAAAGTTTATTAGCAAGCATACTCAAAATGTGAATTACACGTATGCGTGTGCACTAAAACACTCTATATCTGTACGGGTCCTTATAGATACGTCATCAGACACACACTTGGTTGTTCTTTAATTACAATCTAAGTCATAACCTTTGAATAGCTAAGGGAGCAATATTGAGCGATAATAATTTATGTAAATTGATAAAGTAAACAACTTTCACAAAATATTCTTCTAAGTTAAATCATAGGTATTAAATAAAATGATGAGTTTTATTGATGGAAAAGTAAGAAATCGTTATCTACAGCATAATTTGATGGACGATTTTATCGCTAGTTTTTTCACAGCTCCTAAATTACCTATAAAGTTCATAATGACTACGGACACACTTACATTTACGCCACTTTCTCATAACAGTAAGAACTTATACATAAATTATTGCATAAGAAATATTTTGATGTTCTGGAGGGTAAAGCTTGTAAATATCGAAGTTAAGAGCGCTGCTGCGCTAACCCCGACTCTATCTCGTTGTATTACGTGCCGCGAGGCATTACAGCTCTCGCTCATTAATTTTTTGTTAAGCTAAAGTAACCCTACGGAATAGTTGTGTAATCACGTGGTCGGCGGTTAATAATTTATGTGGTTATGCAAATTGTGTCAAAAATCTTCACAGTATGCCTACTAACTACCTACATACATTAGCATTACACTCAGTATCATTATAACTTAACTAAATTGAAAACCCATGGTAACCAATGGATTGCACGGCGCATAAATTTTTAGGTGAACACACGATATAAAGAATATGAGTATTAAAACGGAAATAAGGAAAAAAATAACTTGTTTTTTTTGCAGTAAGTATGTAGAGGACGTGTGGTCGAATGAAGATATTTGTAAAGTCTTATTCTTAGCGAGTCACCTAATTAAGCCACTTAAAAAGTTTATATTATGACAGCTTAGCAGGTTTTATTAAGAATATGCTTTAAGTTTACTATTATAAACGATGCTATTATATACCTACTGTTAACTTTGCATGACTGTTAATTGAAATTTTCGTGATTAAAGTAATTAATTATTTATTCATTAGATGATGTTATTATAAGCACGGTAAATATACTTCCATGTTTTCATATTTAATGATAATGCACATAATGTGTATCATTAACTTGCATACGTGAAAGCCGTAACAGTTTTAGAGCTGATTTTTTTCAGTTGATCAGAAAAAAGTTATCTGGAGATTCGTTCTAATGATGACGCGTCTAAATGTTTATTTATTTATTTAATTCTTTATTGCACAAATATAAAATAAATGCACAAATAAAAAAAATATATACACGGGGCAGCAATACATTTAATCCTCAGATAACAGTTATCAAGTATATTTTATCTGGCGCTAAATTCCGACATTATATCCAAATCCGTAGGCAAAAAATAGTTACTACACTTTTTAATCAGCTTTACATTCAAGCAGCTAAATAGTGCCGCTATAACTATAAGTTAATGCTCTTATAAACTAAGCAAGAACTTTGGCACCGATATGCACAGCAACACGCAATATAAGCGAGCACAGTAACAAACTTAACAGTTTAATTTTACATGAAAATAGTGGAAGCGCCTCCTGAACTCGTTATTATAGCAGGCAGTGCGAAGATCTCGTTAACGTTAGCACGTAGTTGGTGAAATTGAGAGCGGAGCGGGGCGGAGCGGGCAGAAGCGGGGAAATTTACTACAAGGCCGCACAGCTTATGCAAATTATAATCACAAAGCGAAAAATTAACCCTCCCGCGGCCAACGCTACCGATACTGTGTTGTTACACCGCTCGTGGCGTTTTAGGGTTAACACGTTTTGCGCAATCCGGTTGGCATTTTTCTAATTTCCTCTGCAAGATCGGTTTTGAAAATTACTCTATTTTTAGCCGGAATTAGATTCGGTTGTTTCTGACGTGGGTTTTAGATTAATTTTACACTTTTACGAATTCCATTTCAGTAAATCGATTCCTTTTATTGCCATAAAAAATTAAATGCTTTCTTAACTGCCAAGAATGGGAATAACAGAGTTATTTTGAGTCCTTTGGTGTACCCTTATCACGGCAAGGAAATCAAAACTGCCCAAAATCATGGAATGGTTCCCTTATTTGCTCTATATTTAATATTTATAGAATCTAGGTCATAGGTTGTTGATTGCCATCCCAACTACCGCCTGAGGGTTAGAATTATTTCATAATGTGCTGGGGAAATTCTTAAAACAAAATGTTTTCTTAACATGCTAACTTGTGATCTGTAATACCTACTGGTGTTTTCAGTGAACGTACTCCTTTTCAGTAACATTAAGGTAAACACAATGTTGCAAAAGTGGTAAACAAGTACCTATAGCTATTCAAAGTTGGTAACTCGATCAGCTCATCAATCTTGAGGAAAATCGTTATAAATTTATTCAACCTTTCTTAGGATATCCATGTAATTATTCAGTACAAGGAATGTTTTTTAAGGAATATTTTGAAACTGTATTAAAAGTGAAAATTACTTTAATTAGTCGTAAATGAATTAAGTTCCTGATTACTTACCCATACTATTATAACACTTAAATCATATAAGTCGAAACAAAAATTTTCCCATTCTAAAATAGCTTTTTTATCGTTTTTGTAAAAACAGAATTTAGGCACATCATCATTACAATGAATATAAGCTTTATGTAAATTCTTAGCTTTATAATGAAATAATATACTGGCGTATCTCATCGTTTCGTTTTGATTAAATATAATATGCCTCCTGCAACGATGTAATGTATAAAATTACCATTGCCGCTTCCACTTCTTTTATAATATGTTATAAAATATAAAATTATAAGTATAAAAATAATATGCTCTACTTTTTATTCAAACAAGTTCAAAACAGTATTTTGTTAGCAGTTTATCCATAAAATGTTTTAATATACCTAAGTTAATAACCTATATGTATTATATTGTTGTCATCAAATGGCATATATATTAATGGCATATTTACGACAACATAATAAAGGGTACACAACATACCCCACAAAAATAATGTAATAATGTCGTTTTATGTTTAATCCTCAGATTCGTCATTACATAATAAAGCCATGCTACACATGACACATCTCGCATCATAAACATGAAGGGATTCTTGTGTCTCGTATGATTATTATATAAAAAGTCACAAGCTAAGGAAAGTGAAAAAAAAGTGTTACTGAAAATAGTCAACGGTGTAATTTTCACGACCTCTTGATTGCTAGTTACTGCAGAATCTCGCAGTGAACAGTTTAATAGACGACGCTATTCTCGTAAAGACTAAACTGTAAAGAGACGTTAGTGTGATTTGAATTTATAAACGGTAGCCATTCTGTTCTATAATTTCATTATCAATTAATGGAATACGAAATTAATCTAAAATCTGGAATACGTTTTCTAATCCATACATAAGGGTATTTTTTGTTGTTGCTTCTTTCACGCTAATTTTTCAGAGAAGATAATTACATTTTATTCACGTCTGTGCCTTCCGCATTATAAATATAACCGAAATACTGGATACTATAGAAAAGCATTGAAAATGTAACACAGTTGACGTCTCTTATATGGACCTATAATTTCCTTCACCCAGTGGTTCCCAACCTACTAGTGTTGCAGTTCAATAGTCCTCTATCGATAGTTTTTATACTATATTGTTATACAGCTATACTATCAATGGTATCGACGCTGGTGTTCTACGAAATATCGATATTATTTATTTTAAAGTATTGTATTATCGATAGCACAAACTATGGATATGTTCGATAATGGTCTTTTTAATATTGTACTATCGGTAATATCGATATTTTGTAGATCACCAGCGTCGCTACTATCGATAGTATGTCAGTTAACCAATAGGTTTGCAGTAAATCAGCTATCAATAGTATCGATAAGAATGGTGATGATCTATCGATAGTCCGTTCGAACGGGTTTGCGGCAACACTACGCGCGGACAAGGCTGAGAATGTAACCGATACCGTCTCAATCGAGCAAGCTCAAGCACTCTCACAAGCAAAGTGAACTCTTGAATGAACCACTGTCGCGAGCGGCGATTTCAGCAGTACACACTCAACTTACACCAACGATTAAAAGCCTTTCGTCATAATAATATTATGTTTAGCTACTACGAGTATTTACACGTATAACAGAAAAGTTTCATTCTCGTATCACAAACACAGTTTTATTAACATTAAGTACCTACCAGTAATTCCGGCGAAATACATAGGAGTAATTTTCTTTACTTTTATTTATTTATGTTTAAGGTTGCCTGTAAGAGATCGCTCTTAGGAGAGCGACAAGGCCGTCTATTGTTCATTGTTCCTAGTTTATAGTTAAGTTTTCTTTGTATGTTCTTTTAATTTGTGGTGACCAATAAATATACATTCTATTCTATTCTATTCTATCCTATTCTATGATAGCAATACAATCAAATTTACGGACTATAATAAACGTTGTGTGCGTTTGAGGTCTAAACGGAAAATAAGCTATTAGTAGAGCTTACGAAAAAAATAAGGAGAGCTTTCACGCGGCTCTGAGAAAGTTTACCACTGTCAAGAGGCATGTATAACATATACCGAGTAAAAATATCTGTTATTAAACAAATATCTGCCCCAGCCGGGAATCGAGCCCGCGACCTTCGGCATAGCAGTTAGGGTCACGAACCACTACACCATTCAGCCGTCTATACGTATAGCAGTATATAGAGTTAAGTATTTAATAAGTCTACAAATACTATAACTTTATCGTACGCTTTATGTTGCTCGTTAGAACACTAAGTTAGCAGGTTAAGCATAGGACTCGAGAAATCTCTAGAGTACAATCGACCCTCTGTTAAGAGCCCTAGAGTTCAAATTACACTTTGAGATGAACTACTCATGCTTATATGTGCCACTTTACATGAATGTGCAGTATAATGCTGCAGAAATCAATAGGTTCAAGTTAGAGATGCATCTCACATAATATTGTGTATGATCTGCATCGTTGTTGGAGCTCATTATTACGTATTATATTTTGTAGTATAATGTTTGTGTATTTGTGAAATGAACTGTGATTGATGCTGATAATGACACCCTGGTAAAATTTGTTTTGATATAATTTGAAAGCAGAATGTCGTGTCATAAATCAGAAGTTATTCAGAGTACTGTAAAATATTCTACACCCACGAGCAATGAAAAAGTTCCAGAGAGAAAATCACCAAATTAAAATCCTAGTTTAATAACGACGTCTGCAATATAAACGTACATTTAACAGCGCATCAGAATATTTCAAACCAAAAATGTAAATATTTTAATCAAATGTTAAATGAAATGTTTTAAAAAATTGGGGTCATTTGGTGTCGACATTTTGTAAGTGGAACTATTTAACTGTCCGTAAATGTTTCATACTTATAAATACTAGGTATTATGTATATTTTAGTACGTGACTTTACCAGCAGAACCTGCATTAAATCTGCTGAGACATAATCTTTTACGTTCTCTCGACATGGGCCATAAAGTTAAGGAACCATCCTTTTTACACACGTCTCGCATGCTACGGGATAGTTCAGAAGGGATCAATAAATACTTGGTATTATGTATGATACACCCAAATATTATTTATATCCTAATCCTATCCTAACTAATACTATAAATGCGAAATTAACTGTGTCTGTCTGTGTGTCTGTTACTCTTTCACGCTTAAACTACTGATCAGATTTGAATGATATTTGGTATACACATGGTCTGACCCTGAGAAAGAACATAGGCTACGTATATTTTATCCCGGAATTCCACGGGAAATCTTTTTTAGGCGAAGCGAAGCTCGCGGGAACAGCTAGTAAGTTAAATTTAAGGAAAAACCCGGATTGTTAAGTAGGTTATGTTTAACGGCGACTTAAAGCAGTTGCCCAAAGGGCGTAATATTATCATCAACTTAGAAAACATCTACTTACATCAATTTATTGTTTCTTTTATATCGTTACTTTGAGCATTTAAAAATCAAATAAGTTGAATAATAAAATTAGGAAGAAGCATCAAAAGCCTAACAGGCCCATCAAATGATTAGGAGAACATTCAAAGAAAATAATATGCCAAGACCCGCGTTTAAAAACGGTCTCTTTTTCGTTAGGGCGACAAAACTAAGTTTTATTCTGTGCCAAGTGAAATCCCATCTACTTATTGATTTTTCTCCTCACCAGGCCTCGTTATAGAGCGATTGTTTGTCGAATTTATCTGGAACATTCTCATTCACGTAATCACGCGCCGAGTTGGAACAAACCTCTCGCTACCTATGTTAGTTGAATATGGATAAATCAACAAAAATATTTTTGTGCCACTGATAATATATTTATTAAACGTTATATCGGATACGCTGTAAGGGTATTTATGGTCGACACCTTTGAAGCATATTGTAAACCCGGATACCCAGCAATGCATTTGTTTATACAGGCCTTATATGTATGTGTGGGTGGCTCGTATACTGTGGTGTCACCGTCTAGGATACCATTTGATTTCTTACATGTTTTTGAATCGGGGTTTTTAAGCTTTTACGTTTTCGGTGTTCCGTGTTCGAGCAATTCCGTCTGAAATACGAGGTCATTGTTGGTGGCAGCAGAGGACGATGAGGGGGGTGAGGGAAGTGGGGGGACGGCAGCGGCAGGGGGGGGGGGGGCAGCAAACCCATTACTGTACCAGGCGAGAAAGAAATAGGACGCCTGTGTCGAGTTACGGCTTAAGTAATTGTGTTTCATCTATTCTATTGTAGTTCGAAGTGAAATAGTTTCACTGATCGTTTATTGCCAAAACGCTGTTATCAAACGTTGATTACGCAAGAGTGAAGAAGTAATTGTTTATTGAAATTGGCTATTTCTTGGAAAAAATGTAAAGCGGTTTACCCTATTTTTACCAGGTAGGTAAATAAGTCAGTGTCATCTTGATGAATAATGATTGTATATGTAATTTCTAATCAATATTAATGAGAACGTACCTTACATTTTAAAATTAAATCATAATCATAGTTTACACCCAATACATTTGTTACAAGCACCTAATTAGGCAAAAATATTACGTACAAACGACGTTTTCCCACTAAGAACAAACTAAAACTATCATTAAAATACTACTTATATCAGCTCCCGCCCTCCATCCATTCAGCCGCTCAACATAGCATCATAATGTAAGAATCTACGTTCAATAGCGCTCAATGCATATTCTGTCAACGGAAATAAATGTGCAATCTATCAAAACTTCCCGCCGCTCTCCGCAGACACATAATGTAGATCCGCTCCAACACGTATGTAAAACAGGGCTTTCACAGTGGCCGTATACAGATTTTTAGATTAAAGGAATATCTCGTCCTTGTTTTGGTTAAATTCAGCGGGACCGTCGGAAATAGTGAATGTATTATTTTTCTCCGGGTCTTTTGTCTCAGTTTGTGCACATTCAGCGCGGGAATGGCGGACGAATGAAGCAGGAATTTAATCCGTGAATTCTGCCCCTTGTCTTGCGAGATAAAGCAACCTGCGCTCTGTACCGGCAGGGTTACTCTAGCTTAACTAAGGTTTACATTACGAAAGAGAGTTTTTATTTGATCGGACATTTTAAAGGTAACCACGACTTTCAATTATTTAACAGAGCATCAGGATATTAGATTGGATACCAACTAAAAACAGTAAAATGTTGTTCAAATTTTAAATGAAATGGTTAAAAAAATGGGATTGTTTTGTGTCAACATTTTGTGAGTGGAACTTTTTCATTGCCCGTGAGTGTATATTTCACGCTACACGGAGTGGGATGCGGCGCAGTACGAGAACATCCTAAAGCAATAAAACAGAGTCGTCGTGGTTTGTGTAAAGGCGCTGCGAACTCCGTTTTTCGTAAGCTAGAGTGTCCATAACTATATACTCTGTATACCTACTTACGGACGGTTTTTGCACGACGGAATGCTCTTATAAGTGCAATGGCGCTGTCCTAAAAGCATGCAGATTAAAGTGCGTTTTTGTATTTGCAACGTAAACAAGGCTAATAATTAACGGCTACAGCTCTCTTTGTATCCTTTAAAAATGTTTATATTTTTATTATTTACTACTGAAAGGATTATTTAGAAGAACATAATCAGATTCAAAGTTGTTATAGAAATAGATGACCGTGGTCTTTATTTTTTAATGATCGCCGTATTTGCTCTGTCCCTTTTAAATTCCATTGTTTATTTTATGATATAAATATTCTTTATCTTAAAAGTTTTAGACGCGTCTGTTTATTCGTTTGATTTCAGGAAACACGGAAAGTTAAATAAGTTGGCAGTTCTATTAAAAGTTTTAATAAGACTTAAATTTCAGTTCGGAGCTAGCGAGGCTTTTAGTCGCATTTAACATAACTATAGATAATATTTGTTTTGTCAGAGTGAAGCAATGTCGGAAGATTTAAACTTAGTCTCACTAGTAGATTTAAACTTACTCAAACTTTATGTCAGTGTAGATTTTAGAAAGCTTCTCGAAATATTTTAATTAACCATTGTTAAAGCAGATTCTGTTTCAATAAAAAGTAATTTTCTTGTTTTCTTTCTATCTTAACTAGTAATTAATAATAATAATAATAATGTTGAAGTACTACTACTAATGCTTAGAATAAAGATTATACAGTCACTAAATTGGATTTTAAAACCTTGTAAAGATGTCCTGTATAAGGTTTTAAAATCCTGAACATACTTAGCATGTTTTACTCTAGAATTTCCACTACTATTCTATTTGTAAGTTTTAAAATATTCACAAGATTAGAGATACTAAAAGCATTAAGGAAAAACAGTTAAAGGAATGAGAAAGTAGTCCGTATTACAACGTAATAAAGATAAACCACAGGCCGTCGAGAAAGCCTATACTTTCATGTTTGAAAGACATTCGGGCTTCTCTTTTATATTCTGTTTATTCAAACAGAAAACTTTGCAAGAAGTGACTCTTTTTTGTTGTTTGAAATATGATAAGGGAGGTTTGCCCTCGGTTTTGTTCGAGTCTCACACTGATTGTTCTTAAGTAATAAAATGATATATAAATAAATATTTTTCCTCCGAAATTCTTTGAAATGTTCACTTATTATTCCATAACGCACTGCAAACTCTACGAGTAGTAGATCCCTATTATACAACACAAGCAAAGCGTACCCAATCTCAATACCGTACTTGAAAATCCTTTCACGAATGCAACTCCAAAATCCACTTGTGAAGGCACGTTGAAAATCCCGCGCAGACGTTTAAAAACAAAACCAAGCATAAACAACCCACCGCATTCAGCCATCGAAAAGAAAAGCACACGTGCACTTCATAAAACGTTCTCGCCAGCCACTGCTCATTCAAAAGTGCAACAATGGCCATAGACGGAAGCCGTTCTAAAAATGTTAATAACTCTTCCGATTGTAAGCACATGTACTCATGCATCGGGGCGGGATGCGTCTGGCGCAGCAATCACAAAAGAGGGGAAGCGAACATCGAAGAAACAGCGGCCAGCTGGCCCGACCGTGTTTGCCGCTGTGAGTGGAATCCTGTGCAAGTATGTGTGGATTGCGATTGGGGCAGAATATTGTGTTCGCAAGTATGTGTAAGTATTAGTCGTGTAATGAAATAAGCTGTGGTTGCAGGTTATTTGTTTTGAAATATAAAGCGTATTGAATTAAGGTGGGTTCTTGCACTAACTAATATTATTACGAATGATGCTAGTTATCATTTGAGGTACGTTGGGTACCTCATTGCAAATGCTACAGATGAGAAGACGGAGTAAGATCAGAACGGGTTCTTTGTCTGTAATGCATTGTTACAAAGTAATGGAGGTCTCTTGGAGCGCGTTGAGGCGTGATTTCGTTTCAGGAACTAATGGTGCTCTGACGTCACAATGTTGCCGGCAAGTTTAGTGTCTTTGTATGTACCTACTTACGACAAGCTGGTGTTCTAGGGTACAAGAGAATGGACCTGTATGGGTGTGGGAAAGGTATTAAATTAGCGAGCATTTAAAAAGTTCCAGTGAGATATTATGGAACGGCAATGACTGGTGGAATTTTTTAATTGCTCGCGAGTGTAATTTTAAAGAGGGTTGTGATCATATACCTACGTATAGTAAAGTTTAACTACAAATCTATGGTGTGGGTATCAAAACTACAATCTGTTCTTTATATTCATACTTCGTTTAGTTGAATCACAAGTAATTTTGAGAAAATTCAAGGAAACTTGGATAGCAACCCACAATTTTTTTAATGAAAATGGACAGAGCTAAAATTATTTAAGTATTATACCAAATTTTGCTACGTTATTATCAGATTTCAGACTCAAATTCAGTACGTCTGGATGCAGTTTCACAGTAGATGCATTTTAAAGTTTATTTATAAGTGCAATATTTAGCAGAATTTCTATAATAGAAATGAACAGTCGCCGACTCGCCGCCCAAGATTATCCATATTTTATATAAGCATGTTACTTAATTGAATTTAGTGTAGAACTTTGATATTTGGCCTTTATCTCTCACAAAGTTACCAATATAATTGTACACATAATTATAGTATATTACGGTAGTCCCTTCTAGGTAAATACCAACCTATCACCAAGTTACACTTCACTATAGAGAAATCCTAATATTCCAGTTATTCCTTTACTGAAATACATCCATCACAAATATTACCCGACGAAATGAAAGTTACTGAGGCTTCAACACAAAATCTGTCCTACGTAGAAAAAGTTGCAAAAAATAATCCCTCGACTACACTTAGCTGGGAAACTGCGAAAGGAAAAACTGGCACATCCACACAGAAAAAGCTACTGAAAGATACATTCGTGACGATAGAGAAATTTATTATAGTGTGTTTTTACAGCCGTTCCGAGTAGCGTAATCTAAAATCGATATGAACCGTCGCGAAAAGTTTTGATAGTAGCTACAGTTGTGGGCCGAGACTGTCGCCCTGAAGCACACCTGGGGCAGACTTCTCCCGCTAAACAATCAACTTGTTCACTGTCGAAGCTTCCAGAAACTTCACCTTCTAGAAGTCTTATCTGATTTTAGATTTTTAAACCTAGAGATGGTATATGGCGTGTTTGTGTATTTGTAGAAACATTGACAAAACTGACTCTAATCTGACTCGCCAATCCTATCGCCAGATACCTACTATCTATAATTAAACAATAATTAGCCAGCATAATAATACAAACATATAAAACGTCAAAGGAAGTTGGAACTTTTTCATTGCTCGTACTCGTTTTTCATTGCAAGTGTATGTAGTCTACTCCTGAACGTGGCAGTCATGTTGGAAGGAGCGGCCACCTATCGTATCTTCGTCTACCGGATCTAGGATACCTACGTCTTTACGTCGCTAAAGTAAACTTATAGATCTTACACGGTCAAATAAATATCAATCACAGGGTGAATCGATAAAAATAAAATAAAACATTTATTCCAAGCCCAATCTCATTTTAAACCGAACAGTAAATCCTCAGTGATTCGTAATCGGCTTACGTTCCAAAAAACGGGGAAAACCTGCTTTCCTTGAAACACGAAAAAAAAACAAGTCAGGGCTCTATTATGTAAAGTACATCGCCTATATGATATAACAACAAGCGAGGAAAATATCGCGAACAATTTTTTCGTAGCAAATATAACAAGCAATAATATACGTTATTTTGGTTAGAAATCTGTGAAAATGTAGGCACCGACGGAGCTGCGAGCAAATTTCACGGAATGTACCTCGAACATTGTCAATTTGATACCTTTATTCACGGGTTAACTATTTTCTCTTTGAGTGCATTAAGGCAGTGGTCCGACCGCCGCCCGGCGAGAAAACGACTATATGCGATTTTCTCTCTCAAGAAACGTACAATAGATATACATACCTTGTCAACGAAATTGTTTAAAAAAAAGACTTTACACAAATATTTTCCCCGACCAGGAATCGAATCCGAGGCATTCGGGATAGCTTATAGGGTCACTAACCACCACGTCATTCGATCGTCGAAATCCAAAATAAAGCACAAAATGTACCAAGCGCGGTACAAAATAATGTCTTTAGCCACGGAGTTTCTGTCCCACAACTAGGCATGAAAGCCGTATGTCTCGGAAACATGAGGGTTACTCTATACTGACGAAAAACGAACGACATTCGGCTCTTTTAATACAACGAGTATAGAGTGACCCCTCTAGGCAGTCCGGCCATCAGGGTCCCCACGAAGCGATCCTAACCAAATAGACGCGGTTCAATGCACCAGCCCATTGCAACTGGCAAATTGTATCTCTCACAGTGCCCGGGACATTATTGGCAAATTGCCAACCTGTCTTCACCGGCATATTACTTACCTATCGCATGCCTTCGAAATGAATCAATAACTCAGATTGCTGATAAGGATTTTAGGCGGTTTAGACGCTTTATTGGGCGATAAATTGGATATTCGGTCGTGATAAATAATAAAGGTTGAGTCAGATGGTAGGTAATATCTGAGGCATTTTTGAGTAATGGTTATATGACGATCTACTACTATCAACGTATGTTTATCAAAACATCCATCATAGTACGGAGGAATTATCCTAACTAATCCTAACTTCCTAACTAATATTATAAATGCGAAAGTAACTGTGTCTGTCTGTCTGTCTGTTACTCTTTCACGCCAAAACTACTTAACTGATTTGTATGAAATTTGGTACACATATAGTCTAGACCCTGGGAAAGAACATAGGCTACTTTTTATCCCGGAATTCCCACGGGAAAACTTTTTAGGGCGAAGCGAAGCTCGCGGGAACAGCTACTATAATATATTTTTTACTTCATGTGAGGCCTTCTCTTTTATTTTATAGTTTATAGAATGCATGTTATAAAATACATTCACCTTAAGGCATATAGAATATAGAATAGAATAGAATAGAAAGATGTTTATTTCCCTAGTTCATCTGTTACAAAATATGTCCACAGGCCGGTGGTGTGTTCAGCCAGTGGGTGTGTTAGCTACTTACAGTCTACTTATGTTTGTCTAAAAGATCTGTATAAGCGTCGTGTAGTGTGTGCTGTGTATATTAGTAGGTATATACAGAATAAAATTATATAATTTTATAATGTTGGTTCATTTTGCCCTATTCTATTTACAGCTAATTACAATCTATGGGGACGTGGAGCGGTAGGTCGTTTGCTGAGCAGCCTACTCCTGTCTTTTTTTGGAACATAACTAATTTCGCCTAGTCTAGTGTTAGTAAGCAGAGGGTTGTGCTGTCCGAATCCAATGTAGGCGTCACCAGGGGCATCTAGATCCTCTATTTGCATCATCTGGAGTTGGCGCAGCATGTCCTCGTTTAAATCTTGAGCACGGAGGTGCCACGGGTCCCAGTCTAGCATATCCCAGAGTAGTGAGGTCTCTAGGCGTCTTGGGAATTGTCCAGCAGTCTTGAGAGCCATACGGTATTGCCGTTCAATTTTTAATAAGTTGCTCTTACTGTAACGTGGTAGTAGTTGCACGACGCCATAATCCAATATAGGCAGTAGACAGGCCTGAATAACAGCAAGTTTCACCGTTACGTCTGTCTTGGCGTGCCAGCCTATGATAGGAGCCAGCGCTCCTCGTGCTCGGCGTGCCTTCTGCACGACGTAATCAGTCTGCTTCCCCATGGTCATGGTCTTGTCGAGGTGTACGCCCAGATACTTCATGCTCTTTTTGTACTCGATTACCTCATCTTTAATTCGGATGGTTTTCCTGTAGTTTCTCTTGAGAGTGAACATAACGCATTCCGTTTTATCTACGTTGCATTTTAGTCCCCAGCGACAGTAGTAGTCAATGATGGTATCGGCGGCCCAGCCTGCACGGAGCGTGGCAGAGTCCGGGTCGGGAGATCTATTGATGATGCACAGGTCGTCGGCATACTGAGAGAGCTTTAGCCCGCGGATGTGTTCTCGGTGATCCCATACGTCGTGTACATATAGAATAAAAATGATCGGACCTAAAATAGAGCCCTGAGGGACTCCGTGTGGCACCGGTTTTTCTTCGCCGTTTGTGGTTCTGAAGCGTCCGTACGTTTTTCGGCCACTCAGATAGTTCTCGATCAGCTTGATTATGTTATTCGGGACGTCAGCTGTTTGAAGCTTCTTTGTTAGACCTTCATGGTTTATGGAGTCAAAGGCTTTCGAGAGATCTGTCGATACCATTGCTACACTATCTTTTGCTGCCAACGCATCCGTTATAAACTTGCCAGTGCGAAGGATCTGTGTACCTGTTCCTCTGTTCTTAGTAAAGCCGTGTTGGAACGGTGGTTGAAGTCTGTCTGCCGTCTGTTGCAGGCGCGACAAGAGCAGACGTTCGTGTAATTTCCCCATAATATTTAGGAGGGTGATAGGCCGGTACGAATGGGCCTCTCGGTGGTTCTTGCCAGTTTTATGTAGGAAGACGCACTCACCAATTTTCCACCTGTTAGGATAGTATCCAGTCTTCAATAGGTAGTCAGCTATCACTTTGTACTTGATGAGGAAGGGGTCACCTCCAAGTTTCAGGGCGTCAGCTTTAATTTTGTCCGGTCCAGGCGCCTTTTTATTTTTAAAGCGTTTTAGCGCCAATCGAATTTCTTCGATAGAGGTTGGGTCGAGGGGTTGAAATGGTGTGGATTTTTCTGTGCCTTTATCTTCTTCATTTACCTCAGCTTCTGTGACAATTGCTGCACCTACCAGAGCGTCAATGGTTTCTTTCTCATTGTTACAACCCATAATGTGAGGAAGTCTCTGCACAGGAGCCTTTAGGTTACGTTGCATTCGCCACATATCAGCTCTGTTGTTGTGTGTATTATTTATCAATCGTGTCCATTTATCATTGTGGTATTCAGATAATGTTTGTTGGACTAAGCGTTTTAGGTAATTATAGATTCTTTTTTGTTCTGTTATTCTGTCCTGGTTAAAGCGTAGTCGCCATGCTTTACGTTTAGCTTCATTTCTTTCGTCAATCAATTGATTAATATACTGCGGGAGTTGATCTTTTCTATTGTTTTCATGTAATGGTGCGTACTCGTCCAATGTTTGTGTGATAGCATTTTCAAGTTGTTGTATATATTCTTCACATTCTATGTCGGATATGATTTCCTTCGGCAGGTGCGTTGTTTTATTCCATAGGGTTTGTTGAAATTGCTTTCTAAGTTCTGGGTTGTTGAAGATAGCGCGTGTATTTCGTACCAGTGTTTTCTCTCTGTCTATCTTTTTATTGAGATCTAGTAGCCAGGGCATGTGATCAGAGCCGACCGATGTTATTTGTCGGCATGTTATGGTATCAAATGCTTGTACATCTTGCGAGAAAATGGCTGCATCAAGGATGCCTCTCCCTGCACTGTTAGGCCGCGAGGGTAGGCCGGTGTGGTGTATAGTGCAGACGTTAGAGTTACAGAGGTCACGGACGAGTATTCCTGCTCCTTCATCTCTAGTTTGGTTAAGTGATACCATTTTTAGGTTCAGATCCCCAATGGTAATGTTTGGGGCTTCGGTTATAATGTTTTCTAACTCATCATTAAGTGCTTTGGCGTCAATGTGCTCTGATCTATGCGGTATATATACACCTTTAATTTTAATTGATTCACCGGTGATATGGTCGTAAGTAAGGTTAATTGCAACGCCTTCGATGATCCTCTCTCTTTCTTCTGTTCCTGGGGATACATCGGTTTGACTCCAGCGTATTCCCCTCATCACGTACATCGCCGTAGTTAGATGCGGGGCGATCGAGTGAGTGATTCTATCGTAGTTCAGTAGGTTCATGCGAATTTTGAAAAAATTCACGCGACATTCATTAACTACAATTACTTGTGGTTTATAGCGATCTGCCAAGGATTTCAGTTCAAGGAATTTGCCTTTTAGCCCTTGTGCATTAAGGTGCAGTATGCGAAGCTTGTGATATTGATGTTTTGAATTATTTGTTGAGAATTTTGATTAGGATTTCTTGTTGTATCTGTAGCTGTAATAATAATTGTTTCATAGTTGTCTGTAGTTCTTGCAACAATGGCTCCATGCTATTTACTTTATTTGATATAATATTAACACTTTGCTGTTTTATTGGCTGATTCTCTGGTTGTGCTTGGGTTGTCTGTTTAGATAATGATGGAAATTGTGAAGCCGATAATATATTAGCGTAAGATGCATTATCCCGACGGTATCTCAGTGCTACATTTCTCCGTTCGGCTTCTTCTTTTTGTTTCATAATTTTTTCTTCATGTTGTGCAATTTGGCGATCCACAGCTTTTTGAAATTTTTCGCATTTGGCTTGATTGGCCCCATGGCCGGGTTTTTTGCATGCAGTGCATATTTCAATATCTATGCCTTCTTCATTTTGGATGGTACAGGTGGGGTCTTTCTTTTCACCATGGCACGCCGAGGTTGCATGTGTGAATAGGAAACATTTCTTACATTGTACTACTCGCTTAGGATCATCTCTATATTCTTGAGGCTTCATACTGAATGCGCCAAAAAAAGGCATGCTTTGTTGTCTTCATAAGAGTAGCGACTTCATCGTATGAGTGGGCACCATCAAATATAAATAATTTTAGGTTACCTTTTATTGTCTTCATTTTCAGGGGTCTCACACCAATACACCTCTCCATTTCCTCAAGGCATGAATCATTTGTCTCATCGTAGGTGTTCGTGTTGAGCACGACCTTCGTGTGGTGGATCTGTTGTGCTCTAGGAACGCGTGCTACAAAGCGAAGCCCATCGTCAAGTTTCTTTAATTCTTCTATGATTATTTTCCTTATATCTGCTGTGTATGCACGGATCGTGATAGTTCTTCTATTAGAAGCCATGACCTGTCTTGCCCCATGTTGCGAGGTTATTTTTCTTATTTTATTAAGGAATTCTGGATCGTTAATCTTCTTTACATCCGTAATTATTATGTCAGGAATGTGAATAGCTGGTGTCGTTACACTCGGTTGGCGAGGAGTAACTGTCGCGATAGGAGAGACGGGACCTCTTTTCCTTTTCTTTGGCTTGGGTGAGATAGAAGTAACTGGTGCATTATTTTCTTCCTTTTCTAACTTATCTTTCTGCTCCTCTTCAACGGAAAGCGAATAGAAGCTGTTACTTATTGATATGCCAGATTTACGGGAGGTGACGGCTGAGCCAACCATGGCGCGCTCAAACTGACTGAGTTGGTTGTGATCTCGTACATTTGCAGTGGCGGTAGTGCCACCGGCTGTTTCCTTATGCAGCGGGAGCGCGGGTAGGGCGTCACGCGGCCGCGCGGAGGGGATAGCAGGATTTGTGGGTATGCTGCCTGTTGCCAAGCGCAGAATTTGAGTTGTACGCGGTGCCCGGCGACTGATCTTGTCTGACTCGCCCGGTAACAACTTGGTACTTGTTGGTAGGTTCTTAGGTTCTTTATATTCCGATATTACTTTGTTCACTATGCCGCATTCACAGGTGATATATTCTTCATTTTGGAGGCCTATGATTGGAATATATTTGACATTTATCTGTTTGTTGCACTTACGGCAGTCTTTCTTATTTATTTTACAGAAATTAATATTACATGAGTATATATTTATTTCATTTTCACTGTTAACTAAGTGTCCATTTGAGATATTAGCTGAGATTTTTAGAAAACATTTCACGGCACTACTCTTGTTACAAAGTTTACAATTTAATTGTTTAATCTTAGTTTGGATTCCCTGCCACTCATGGAATTTTTTAATCATGTTAATATTTGTGCAATGCCAACAGGCAACTGCGTATTGTTCTTCATTGTTTGGGGAAAGTTCACTTACACTTACAATTGTTAATTTATATTCACTGCACTTGTTTCTAGTCACAATTGTACTGTTCGTGTCTATTTCACTGTTTCCGGGAGGGCCGGAGGGCCCTCCCTTAGTCTCAACTCTCATACGAGCACGGGCTAATGTAGGTAAACAAAAATATTTTATCGCGCGAGGCAATAGGTACGAAGCGCGGGCGCTCCGTGTACACGTCCGATCGCTGCGCGCGCAAGCGAAACTCCCGAAACTTAAGGCATATAGAAACGAAGATAATGCTTATGAATACAAATTTCAGGAAAGGCTCTCGTTAGGGCTTTATGTCCTATTATTTGTTTTTACATAGGGGTTTACAACAACAGTTATCAGGTTTAATTTTTTTTTAAAGAATAATATATAGGTATATAAATTTGATATTTAAATCTAAAATAAAAATAATCTTATAAATATAATCTAATAAATCATGTAAATAAAAGACCTAATCTGTGCTACCACAAAAAACTTTAAACATGACCCATATATGTCTAAGATTAACGTTACGGTCGTACTGAATTTGATGTTACTTACTTATAATCTAAATACCTAGGTAGGTACTTAAAATATGTAGCACCGATAGTAACATACGATAATAAATAGTTTACTTAAAATTATGCCGGCAATCCGCTCAGACTTATCGATACCCATCGCCGTAAATCCAAGATAAAGCTTTTATCTTAACTCACATTTCTTAGAAAGAATATGGGAAGTGTTATATAAAGATGGAAATATGACAAGAGAGTCGATAAATCTGGTCAGAAGCCGTTACAGGGCAGGGGGTGAGAAAATATGAACGGGAGAGGAAAGCTTCACGGCTTTTTGATATACAAGTAGTATGACTTCCTGCTGTTGAGTCTACGAACATGAACTTTTCTCCTTTGTTTTAAGAGCTAGGTGAGGGATGTGAGTAAGTTTGGAAGGCTATATAGTTGGTTTTAGGGCAGGCTACGGGGGCTATTCGCATCTGGAAGGTGTCTCGGCTAATCGTGGAATGTTTTATAGTAAATCTGCCATCAGGTTAATAATATATGTAAGTAGTATAAGTACATAGGTACATTTAGTTTGATATTTTATGCAAACCAATAACTACAATTACTACAAATAAGATATTTTCTAGAAGAAAATAGGTATATGATTAAAGTGATATCAAACTTGTTAAAATTTGGTATCAATGTTTTTAATTTAATAAGGATTATACGAGTACTTATATTTTCCCCAAACATTTCAGCGTAGCAACGTACAATAAGAATTGAATCTGTTTGATTAAAAGTTCGCTGACCCGACTAAAAGGCTTTAGCCAACCGTACCTTGTTATTTTCGATTTAAATATAATAATAATAGCTGCCTGTTTCAAATCATTACTGAGAATCATTATTGTATTTCCCGCTGTTTACCCTTTCAAATTAATAATGAATTCCTCAATCCATTTCAATGGTTTTATTTTTCACTCTTGATTTTTGCTAGTAACCATCATAATCATAACAAAGAAATTATTATCATTGTGGTACTCTTGTGCTTAGTCAAACTTTACTTTATTCCACTGTAAAAACGTTTCAGATTTTACAAAACAAACGGATAAACCAAACAGTTTACCAAATTGATCCGCACACATTGCGACCAACACATGGAAGGAAGGAGCCGGCGAAATCCAATAACCGCCCGTAAAGCCGGACCAAATAAGATATTCGGGTGCGATATTTCATGGCCAGATGCGCATGTTACTGGCCAGAGCAATCGTTGGGCATTCAAATTGATGGGAAGGGTACGTTTCAACATTAGAGGGGACTTATTAATTCCCCTTTCGACAGCCCGGCCGAGGAACGCATAAATCCACCTCCACCGAAGGGATGACCAATTTCAGGGCATTTACGACCCACAAATTACGCGGCCGCTGAAATATACCGAGGGATGGAGGGCGGGTGGAGAGAGAAAAAGCCCAAATGTTAATTTAATGTGGAGAGCTACACTAAATTGCTTTAGTACAAGAGATGAAAGAAATATCGCCAGGCCAAAGAGCCAGGACGCGTCGGTCCACGGGCTAATTTATGCGGGACTAATGAGTCTTCAGCGAGATGTGAGGGGGAGAGGGGTCGACGGCCTCCTGACCTACACTCTGCATGCTCGGGCATAAAAAAGTTATCGGACATTATTTATGATCAGGGCTGTGCCGAATGCGCAGTGGCCGTGGAAACTTTGCGAGTTGTAGTTGATATCTGATGTTGTGTCTGCTCTCTTTATACCATTGGCAGTATTTAACGTTTTATCAGCCACAGCCCGCATAATTAAATCGTTGGCGTCATAAAGGTATTCCGTGTATTGTACTCGACTTTATACCTACCTAGTTGCCGAAGATTATAAATATTATTCGTGCGAGAAAACTCCAAGTATTTTTTACAAGGCATGACATAAGTCTATAATATTTCTTTGTTCACCAAGAAAGTATAATTGTACACAAACAACTTTAATATGAAGAAACATAAATAAAATGAAAAATGTGTACCTGGACTCAGCTACAGAATCCGTTGTTTGTTCGTTTTGAGAAATTTGCGTGGCTTTGTCCGGCGAGTCGCTAATTTGTGACGACAAAGGAAACAGTTACAGGAAAATCCGAGAAGAAATGAAACGGAAAAAATACAAATACCTGAAGCAAAATGTTCCTATGAAAGGTGCTCGTTAAAAATGAAAAAAACATTTTGTACAAACTAATATTTTACACGAGCTTACATCATCATTCCTCGATTTAACAATTCTACGAACTTGTTAACTAAAAATATAGGAAAACATTTTCAGAAGATTTTGCACAATTCCTGCTGAAAGTTATGAAAAAAAAAACAACATATAATCATAAACAAGGCGAATAGGAAGTTTCCAGTTTAATGTTTGTTTTATTATTTCGTGTCGATATATCTTGAAGTTTGTTGAAGTTTCTGCTAACTGCTTTAACGTTTTATTGCATGAACTAGCTCCAACTTGGGAAATAGCCATAAAAGAGCAATGTCACTTTATGAGTAGGTACGTACTGTCCACGATTGGATTACGTTGCTGGCACTTGCGATTGCGTAAAACTATAAGCAAAATATTCAATTCTAGGTAGACCTACCTAGAATTGAATATTTTGTTTATCTATTTGTTATAACTTAGGTAAAAAATAGTGTCACCCACCACAATCATAAATAAAGTAAGTATAGGTACAGAATGTTGCAAAAAGGGTACCTTTTGTTCTACGAGTTTTGAAAATTCACGAAAATAAAAAATCCGTAGAAACTCGGCTGGTCACGTGATTTTTTTTACTATGGAGAGGGAATATTTTTTTCGCGAATTTCCAAAACTCGTAGAACAAAAGTTATTCAGAATGACCCCCTTAGTCACCCCCTTTCGGCTTAGTATACCCTTTTTGCAACACCCTGTAGAAGAACATGCAAGAAAGCAATTTTTTACATATTATGTAGCTAAACAACTACGTAGATCTCTGATTGACTAGATAGCTAAAGTTTTACTTAGCTAAAACCTACGCCTACTCGCTCTGAGAATAATAATACTAGCTGCACGACTACGAAATTCCTAGAAGGGTGAAGTGGAAAGCTAGGCGGTGGTTTTAGTCAAACCGTCAGGTAGATTAGATATTTAATAAGTTTCCGTGTACGTATTTTGGTGATCTACCTTATTACTAGTTCACCATTTCAATAAAATTATATTAAGTTAAGTAATTTACTACTTTACACTATTATTTTATGCAAAAATTCAAAACAAACCCACGCCAGTACCTAATTTTAAGATAAACAATAACTCGATATACTTCATGATCATGAAGTCTAGTCGTAAAAACTTTAGTATTTAAGTGAGCTTATATTGTATCCTATAAAACAAAAGTTGTTAAGCATGACCACGTACCATGGCAGCCTTCTGTTTATTAACTAGTCAGTTTACAATTAAGGAATCAGTTTCCTTTGTAGGAATTTACACAACATGCTAAAACTTACAACCATCTCAATTGTAATTAGAAACCAACATGAGTACATGTACTACGTTTGTACAGCTGTATATATACGGAGCTGTTTATGCCCTACTATACACACAATACATCACTCCACCAAATTAATTTAATCTAATAAAGTGCTGCGGCGTATACGACAGGGACGCTACGAATTAATCTATTTTACAAATTAACCAACTTATTCGCAACATAGTATATTAAAAAGTCGGTAGTGATGTAATAGGCCATTAGGAAACAGTATTTTTGGGTAAGTGTTATATCTATAAGTAGGTAGTGTGATAAGTAAGACAGAGCGGCTGCGTCCCTCTGGCGGCGAAACCTCAGTCGAATACACGAGCTAAACGTTATCGGTTGTTTCTCTTATCACCTCACATCAGTTATAACAAGTGGCGGCGAGGTCCAAAATAAACGTTAAAAATGGCTAAAATATCAGTTGGAACATTAACTGTGTTTAACCATGAAGTGCACGATTGGATAATTTATAAAGATAGGCTAGAACAGTGGTTTTTAGCTAACGATGTTGAGTTGGAGGAAAAGACCGGCAATAAGCGACGCGCCATCTTGCTAAGTAGTTTGGCGGAGCAAACCTACAGACTTCTCCGTGATTTAGCTTTGCCTAAGGAAGTTGGAACACTTACATATACAAGTGTTATTGCTTTGCTTGATAGCCACTTTCAACCGAAGAAGTGTGGCTTCGCAGAGCGATCAAAATTCCACGGGGCAACGCAGTCATCGGGTGAATCCTTAGCAGAATGGGCGGCGCGTGTACGTGGCTTAGCGACTCATTGTGCCTTTGGAGAGGCTGTGTTCGAGGACGCCATACGAGACCGCTTCGTACTGGGCTTGGCACCTGGTCCAGAGCGCGATAAACTGTTCACGCTGGAGATGGAGGAGCTGACGCTGAGCAAGGCGTTGGCGATGGCTGAAGGCGTGAGGTGTGCACGCGAGGGCTCGCGGCAGACGGCTCCAGGGGCGGCGCCTCCAGATCCTCTGCACGTGTTCAAGATGGCGGCGGCGCCGAGGACGGCGGCCGCGCGCGCGCCGGGTAGCACCCAGGCCGCGCGCGACGGCGGTGGCGGCTCGGCAGGCCCTGTCACCTGTTCAGCATGTGGCTATGAGGGCCATCAGCTTCCTACATGCAAGTTTACGCGTTATAAGTGTAAAAAGTGCGGTGTTAAGGGTCACCTTCGTAGGGTGTGCCCAGGGAAAAACCTAGTGCGGCAACATTTTGTTGAGTGCTCGGCCAGTTGTAACGAGGACGATGGTAAGAGAATTATTTATAACATACGTACTTGTAAAGGAGAACCTATGAAGGAGTCAGTGTTGGTTAATGGAATCAATTTAAGTTTCGAGATTGATACAGGCTCGGCTGTAACGGTTTTATCTGAACAGGTATATAATTCACATTTCGGCCACTTACAACTTAAACCGAGCAATATTTATTTACAAAGTTACAATGGTAGTAATATTGTTACACTAGGATTAATAACATTGCCATTTACATATAAGAGTAAAACCCGTGACATTGATGTTTTTATCGTGCGTGATGGTGGCCCACCCTTGCTAGGAAGAGATTTTTTGGCAAAATTTAGCTTACAAATTTCTACTGTAAATTATAATACCGATTTGTTAGATCAACTCGCGACGCAATATCCGCAATTGTTTTCATGTAAGCTAGGGTGTTGTAAGGACATTGTTATAAATTTAAATCTAAAGCCCGACGCGAAACCAATATTTCGTAAGTCCCGACCTGTTCCCTTTGCTCTGCGGGAGCTGGTCGAGAGTGAACTGAGGCGGTTAGTGGATCTAGGAGTGCTGGTCCCGGTACAGTTTTCTGAATACGCTAGCCCTATAGTACCCGTGTTAAGAGAGGATAAAAAGATCCGAATATGTGCTGACTATTCCAGCACGATAAACAAACAATTACTAGTTGATAAATTCCCTTTGCCTAGAATTGAAGAGCTGTTCTCCAAGCTACATGGTGGACAGCGGTTCTCTAAGCTGGACTTATCTGCAGCCTATAATCAGCTGATTCTCTCTGAGGCTTCTCAACCCTTAACGTGCATCAATACGCACAAGGGACTATATAATTACACAAGGTTAGTGTTTGGCTTGTCTAGCGCACCAGCCATATTTCAGAGAACCATGGAAAGCCTATTATCAGACATAGATGGGGTATTATTATTCCAAGACGACATTTTGATAACGGGAATCAATAATAAACAACACCTTGATAGGTTGCACTTAGTTATGAACAGACTTGAAACGGCGGGACTGGTCTTACAAAAAGAGAAGTGTTCTCTTTTACAGGAATCTATTTCGTATTTGGGATTTATAATAGACCGTCATGGTATACATAAGTCACCTGAGAAGGTTAAAGCAATATTAGATGCGAAGACTCCCGAAAATGTAAGCGAGCTCAAGTTGTTTTTAGGCATGATAAATTATTATCGTAATTTTGTCAAAAACGCATCATCGATTTTAAGCCCATTGTTTAAATTACTCGAAAAAAATGTACCGTGGCAGTGGAACAATGAGCATGAGTCAGCTGTGGCCACCATCAAGCGTGAGTTGTCCTCAGAGTCTACGCTAGCTCATTTTAATCCTAACGCACAACTAATCCTCACTGTAGATGCTTCTCCGACAGGTCTAGGCGCTATATTGTCGCAGGTGGAACATGGTGAGGAGAAACCTATATCGTACATGTCTCGTTCACTAACTACAGCTGAGCGTAGGTACAGTCAGATACAGAAAGAGGCAACGGCCATAATCTTTGGCGTTAGGAAGTTTCACCAATACTTATTCGGTCGTGCGGATCCTTTCACTCTGAGAACGGATCATAAGCCATTATTGTCGATTTTTAATCCCGACAGAGGCATTCCCGAAGTATCGGCTAACAGGCTTCAGCGCTATGCTATATTTTTGTCTGCCTATAATTACATTATTGAATATGTACCGAGCGCCCGTAATTCAGCTGATTATTTAAGTCGCTCGGTGTCATTAGCCCTTGACCATGAAAGTAGCAAACAGGTTCAATACGCAGGTAAACATGCCAACACTCACACAGATGTTCGCGACAATGCAACCTACATTCAGTTTATATGTGAGGGTAATCAGTTTCTAACTATTCAACAAATACATAGTGCTACGTTGTTGGATTCTGATCTTTCACGAGTATTGCAATACGTCTCAAGTTCCTGGCCTACTAAAGTGTTAGATAAAACTCTGAGGCCCTATTATGAGTGTCGTAATGAACTTGCTGTTGAGGACGGGTGTCTTATGAGAGGACATAAACTTGTAATTCCACAGTCCGTGCGAAATGATATTTTATGCGAATTACATCGTGGTCACTTAGGTATGTCTAAGATGAAAGCCGAAGCACGAGATCGTTTTTGGTGGCCCGGGCTGTCAGCTGATATTGAGCGATGTGTGTCGTCATGCGGCGTGTACGCGTCGCTGCGCCCCGCGCCCCCGCGCGCCCCGCTCACCCCCTGGCCGTTCCCGCCTCATCCGTGGCACCGCGTTCATCTTGATTTTCTTGGGCCGATCAATAACAAAACATTTTTAGTAATAGTAGATGCCTATTCGAAGTGGGTGGAGTGTTTTGACGTTTCTACGGGATTCGGATCGCGAGTTGTTATTGAAAAGCTTTGCGAGGTAATGGCTAGGTTTGGTCTGATAAATACAATTTGTTCGGATAACGGTACATCCTTTGTCTCCTCGGAATTCAGGGAATTTTGTTATCGAAATGGAATTACACATTTAACATCTCCAGCTTACAATCCTCAAAGCAACGGCCAAGCTGAAAGCTACGTTAAAATTATAAAAAAAGCAATTAAATCAATTATTTTATCTGGATCCAACTTACGGGATTTAAACTTAAAATTACAAGAGTTTTTACTAATATACCGAAATTCCAAACATTCCACAACCAACCTGTCTCTTTCTGAAATATTATTCGGACATAACTTGAGATGTAGATTAGATCTCATTACACCGGGTACATCGTCTTCAGCAACTGACTCAGCACTTAACAAAAATGTTAAATTAAACCAGTCCTTACAATGTGAGAACTATAACGGAATGCGTGACGTCAATTTCAATGTGAATGAGACAGTGCTTGTAAAAGTGTATAAAAACAAAAAGTCTCAATGGACCAAAGGTGTTATTAAAAGTAAAATTGGTTCGTCATTATACATAGTTTATATCAATGATCTTCAGTGTACCGAGAAAAAACATGTAAACCAATTATTAAAATATAAGGGGGAGGAATTAGATGATAAGAATAATTGTACTTCTAAAGATGTTATTAATAGTGAGGAAGTTCCTATTCCGGCATTTGTTATGCCATCTTCTGTTGTTAGTAGTAGTTCTATGCCTATTCGCCCGGCAAGCGCTGACCCTGAGTCATCATCATCATCAGCTGTACCAGCTGCGGCGTGTGAGCCTAGCGCCGCGCCAACGCGCGCCGAGGGCGCCGAGCCCTGGGCTGACTGTGAGGATGAACCTGCCGATGTGGCTCCTCAACAGCGACCTAAGCGAACTCGTAATTTGATTAATTATAAGCAGTTCTTTTAATTATTGTGGGAGGGATGTTATATCTATAAGTAGGTAGTGTGATAAGTAAGACAGAGCGGCTGCGTCCCTCTGGCGGCGAAACCTCAGTCGAATACACGAGCTAAACGTTATCGGTTGTTTCTCTTATCACCTCACATCAGTTATAACAGTTAGGCAATTCGGTTTTTACGCCGCCACAGCGTTCACAAAGTGAATGAGCGGTAGCTTCTGCAAGTCACGATGACATCTGCGCTTTGTTTGTAGTTAAATAACCATCTCTTTCTATCTTCAACTTACAGTATACTTTGTCTCCTTCTATCTTCAGTGAGACACAAGCCATTGCAAAGTGCACAATCTGCCGGGTGCTTCCGCCCGGCTGTCCGCATTTGAACAATTACATTTAATTAGCATGCCTTTAAAATTGTGACCGAGCTTCAATTGGTTGGACACCGAAATAGCTGAAGTTTCGCTCTTTTGTTACATTTAAACTTAGAAGTGAATAAAACGATGAAATGTTGCCAGCGACGAATGCAGTGAAGATTGCTGGAAGAATTACGTTTGTTTTTATTTTTAGTCTCGGTTCTTAGCTTTTTAATAAAGTTAAGTTGTTGGCTATTGTTTGTTTGTTTATACTTTTATTGCACTATTTTCTTCAGTATTTTGTGTTTCTAACTAAAAGACCTTTCATTTCATTTCAACTTAAAACTTTAATTAAATAACCCGTTGAAATGCAAACAATTTAAGGCAATTTTCATTCAGTTTTCGATTAAAAATGCTGAGAAATCTTATCTCCCGTTGATCACACGCCAGTGCGTGGGGAGATGTACAAAACAGCATAAATTACTGTAGCGAGAGCAACAAAGCGCCAACGTGATAAATGTAGCAGGCAACGGCGATGCGGCCGATAGCGATGTAGCTGTGGAGGTAGCGCCGCAGCGCTGTACAGGGTGCTACAAAAAGGAGGTAAGCTGAAGTGGGTGAATCAGGGGGTGATTATGAACAAATTTTGCTCTATATTGCCTAATGTCAAATCAAATAAAGAATTTTTGAATTTAGAATTTTTGGATTTTGCATATAAATAATTACATTAAAGAATTCGTGAAAAAATTGTTACTCCAATAATTCAGTTCACGTGAATGGAGTTTTTTGTTCTTTGTTAATATTATGGGGTGTCGATTATTTTTCTAAATTGGTCCGGAATGATGAACTATACTCCCAAGTCTCCCGATTCAGATATACATGACACTTTGGTAACACCCTGTATCTATCTACACATCCTGCGTGTGCGAATGCAGCACGCGGAAAATTAAAAAGTTGTTCCGACGTAATCAGATTATCCGCGCTTTGTGCTCTTATCGGATATAAATGACGGCGCTTTTTTCACACGTGTCCGTGGAAAGGATTTATCATTTTTTCTGTTCAACATGAAAATTGAAAATGTGCTTGTTCCTGAATTAACATAAATCATCTTCTAATCGTAAATTTTAACAGAAATTCAGTTAAAATATGTGATTTTTATGAAAATAAAGTATTTTTTAACCATATTTTAACAAATTAAAATAGTTAGTGGTTTTAATACTACGATTATACCATTCCTTGCGGTATTATCTAACTACACATGCACATTGTATACAATCACTTACCGAGCGATAAAGTAACTAGTTTTACATAAAAAAATCGTTGAACTTTTCTATACCCACCGCCGCTGCCGCTTCATTGCAAAATTAAAGTAACATTTTACTTAAATTTTAACTCGAAGGTTTCTACAAGATTAAAAGAGCGACCCATTACGTTAAAAATAAAATCCTGCCTGTTTTTTCTTACAAAACATTTAATAGTTACAATCTGCACAGCAAAGTGCCATTTTTATTTTTTCTTTATCCCCTCTGTAATAACATTCTGCTTACATTTTATCCGTGTAAGCGACAGGAAAACGTATTGTTTTGCCCTGCTTTACCTCTTTGTTCTTAAGGTCACAAAAGGGGCATGGTTTTTAAAAACATTCTCTCTAAAAGGATCTTAATTAAACGTGCCTTTACTCGGGCATTCGACACAACAAATTAATTTAAACTCTTTCATGAAGACTGCTCCATTGAAAATAATGAGCTGCTTTATAATGATTCTTCTCCTTGATTGAACTACACTGCAAAATGGGGATCAAAAGCATTGCATTAACAAACCAACACACAAAACAGGAAATGTCTTTAGGATGAAGTCTACTGAAGTACTCACCTTATGATGCACAGTGTTTTGTCGATATCCTCTGAGCAGGTCGTACACGATGCACAGTGGGACGACCGTGATGGCGGGCTCCTTGCACAGCGTGGCCGCGCCCGCCAGGCCCAGCGCGCCCGATAGACTCAACCACTTCAACAACTCACTATCTTCACTAACACTTACACTACTCTCACTTCCCTTAGAACTCCCCTCAGTCTTCACCGCGTACCCTAAACCATCACCACTGATAAGTCTCAAAGGTCCCATTTTACCCGCTTTCAGTAATTTTCTAAAGTTACTAAATATCTGTTGCACTAAACCGTGGCAACTCAATCGAAAGTTCTGATCGCCCGTGGACAGCGAGCGAGCGCGCACAAAGTCGTCGCTTCTATACAGACAGTTGCCTTTCATTTTGCCGGAGATATCGCGTAGTCTTAAATGCTCGTTGTATAAAAGGAAGCTCAAAAGGAATAGATTGCACGCAGCTAAGTCAGCTCTTCCTACTATGGCGGCGACGGCTTCTGTATGGATGGGGTGGGCAGCGAACGTGAGGGCGGTGACGGCGGTGCCGACCCTGGAGCAGGCGCGAGGGAGGAGTTTCTTGGCGGTGATGGCTACCAGGGCAGTAGCAGTGCAGTGGAGTAGGACGTTCAGGAAGTGGTAGCTCCAGGGTCTGAGGCCGCTAAGTGCGTAGTTGAGGCGGTAGGTGGCGACGCACAGCGGCCGGTAGGAGCCGTGCGAGCCGTCGTCCGCAAGCGGCGTGCCCCAGAAGTCGTTTTGGAACAGCGCCTCCGCCGGCGTGTGTCCCGTCACGTCGGGGTTCGTCAGGATCGCCCGCCTGAAACAAAAGAAATCATAAAAATATAGGTACGCAGGCTTCTCAAGGAAAGTATTTTTTGTTTGATACGATCTGTCCATTTTTTATCAAGGTATTATTATGTTCCGTTCATATTATTTTGCAAGAAACACGTTTCCTCGTAGCATTTTATCACCCTAATCCCGTAAGGATAGGGTACACTTTGCCCCATTTAGCGTGTGTAGACGGAGAAACAAAGCCGAGCGGCAACATTATCCTTTGATTTGAATAAAATATTGCCTCTTTACCCGCGCCGGCGATAGATCGGGCCGCAAAAATGCTTCGGTCTCGAATCTCATTTGGCGTTTTCCTAACCGATTGGCCTTGATGCCCTATAGCCCGGCTTTGCTCCATCAGCGCCCTCGACGCCGGTTAAATAATGGACACGTTCAAACGAACCAATCTTTCCCCCGGGATTGGTTCTCTGATTCGGATATTTGCCGGCTCGACCCGCTGGATGTGTGAAGCCGCGAGCGACCGCGGTATATCTTTATTTGCTCACCGACTCCCAATGAGCGCCCGCTTGACTGATGGTAACCAATCTCTTTATCTACTGATCCCTCATACATTTTATCCCTTCATTTTCCATTTCAAGTGGTGGAAGAAAAATGGCCGATTGAATGATATTTTTTTTATACATCCCGACCGTGCTTACTCCGCAAAGGAAGAAAAATGGGGCAAGTGTACGAATTATATCGGAAGGATCGGACTATGAACCATTTGTAGATTATTTCCTTTTCATAGAGATCATTGAGTAAAGTTGGGCTAATTTAAAAGCCCTTTGATGTTTAACAATAGTCGTTTCTTTTATACTATTATCGTTTGTGAATAAGCGAGACCCCGTTCCAAATAATTAAAGTACTGGGCGATGCTATCATCAAATGGTATTATTTGTAATTAGCGTGGCTTGTATTCACAAAATTGTTTAATAACGACCAAACTTTCCACTAATTATTCCAAACAGACAGGTAGACAGCCGACATGGACTCATAACGGGCATGAATAAGAAATCGTTCCCAATTTTCCTTTTCCGGCAAGTTCATAACTGGAAAGTAGAGCTCTTTGCGTTTCCTACTTTCATCGTGAGCCAATGTAAAACACTGAGCAGTTTTAGGTGTTATGTATTTTTGGCAGAACAACTCTATTTTATTGTTAAGTACATCTTGATCATAAGCCATGGTAGTCTTTGAGTTGGTGTTTTAGTATAGCTATTTAATGTCGGGTTTATCAATTATTAGCACAGAGGTAAATCAGCACAAGCTTGATTGTGTTGGGTTCCATCAACTCACACTAGGCCACTTGACTAGGCTTAAAACCCTTCCTTCATTGGAAAGAGACCCGTGCCACAGCAGTGGGGACCTGATGGGATGTGATGATGATGATTAAATGTATTACAAGAATACAGATAGTGTACCTAATCGTTTCTTGTCAGAAGACGTTTCACATATATTATATATAATAGTGCGGACGTAGGAGCAACAACATGTAATATCGGAAGCAACTCTCGCATGCACGAGAGGATCCCAGTTTTTGCAATACAAAGGCCGGAATCGCCAACATTCATCGCCGAAACCATTGTATTGTAAATGTAAGATGCCTTTTCCTTTTCTTATTTACATAAAAAGCTCCTAGTACTTTGTTCGCAAATGACTTCGGAGATGTTGGGAATACTTACAATAAAAGGTCTTGATTATTGTCTTATGCGAAGAATTATCTGTGTTGTTTTCATAAACTTCCTGGATTCAATAAATTCATTTATGGTTTATTAAAATTTCCGACGTTTTGGGTCACAAATCCTAGGTCACATATCCTCCTGACACCTGGCGTGCTATGAGTAGGACATTGAAAAAAAATATAATATATAGTTTAAAAATACCTATATTAAAAGTTTTATGGAGTATCCCTGTTATTCCTTTAAAGTTTTATAAAGTACCTATCCCTAAAACAATTTGTTCTTTGACAAAGCGACAAAACAGTTCAGTAGTATTTTTTTAAAATTTTTTAAAAATTTATTAACAATGTATACATTTATACCTCTCGGGGTCAGGAGGATAAAAATATTAACCTACTCGGTGATATTTAAAAAGTAATTTGGGCTACCGCTGAACCGGAACCTAATCGTTCTTGGACCGCCCGTATCGGGGTTTGAATAACAAGAACTCTATCAAATCACTATGATTTTGGATAATTGATGGGAAAAATGAAAGCATATTCATGTTAAATTAAAACAGAGAAACGTAGGTATTTAAATGAAGACTATAAATGTTATTTCCTATTACCCTTTTGATCGATATGAATTCTATTGAAAGACACCCACAATAATCTTTACAACAAAGACTAACTATAGGTAATAATAGATTTTGGCTATTGTGGGACCCTATGCCATTAAAATGCTTTACGAAATAATATATTATGTTCGAAGTTATTTTATAATAGAGGCCAGCTAATATAGAATCTGAATTCCAAAATATTATTATTTCGAAATTGTATTTTGCAGGTTTGTTTTCTCATTAATTAGCACATAAGCCAGGAGTCTGTTGAGTAGAATGGAATATATACGATGCTTGTTGAGTGCGCTTCATCATCAGCCAATAATCATCCACTGCTGGACATAGGCCTCTCCCAAGGAGCGCCACAACACTCGGTCCTCGGCCTTCCTCATCCAACCACTACTCGCCACCCGCCTAAGGTCGTCAGTCCAGCGGGCAGGAGGGCGTCCCACGCTGCGGTTGCCTGTTCGTGGTCTCCACTCGAGAACTCGTCTACCCCAACGGTTATCGGTTCTTTGACAGATATGACCAGCCCACTGCCACTTCTGGTTGCATATTTTGACAGCTATGTTGGTAATCTTAGTCCTCTGACGGATAACCTCATTTCTGATACGATCCATCAGAGAAACCCCAAGCATAACTAGAGAGTTATGCTTGGGGTTTCTATGGAGAGCCATAGCACACTGAGCTACTTTAAATCGGTGGACCAGTCCTACCGTCAGTGTCCACGTCTCAGCACCATACGTCATCACTAGCAGGACGCACTGGTTGAAGACTTTTGTCTTCGTGCTCTGAGGAATGGACGAGAAGAATATGTGAAGAAGTTTCCCGAATGCAGCCCAACCCCGTTGGATGCGCCTTGCAGCCTCCTTGTCCAAGTTGTTTCTGTCTAGCCGAATAGTCTGCCCGAGGTAGACATATTCATGCACAACTTCGATTGTTTCCTCACCAACGACGACCGGCTCCGGTTTCATGTGAGCACATGACTTTCGTCTCGTCCAAACCGAGGCCTACACGTCGGGAAGCAGCATTTAGGCCACTTAGCATCCAGCTAAGTTCCCGCAGAGATTCTGCCATAATAACGATGTCGTCCGCGAAGCGGAGGTGTGACATGTACTCGCCATTTATACATATGCCATGTCCTTTCCAGTCCAACGTCTTAAAGACATCTTCCAATGCATTGGTGAACAGTTTCGGAGATATCACATCCCTCTGTCTCACTCCACGTTGCAGTTGGATAGGTCTTGTCTTGTGGTCCTGTACTTGGACAGTCATAGTAGCGGCATTGTACAGACATCTCAACACCTCGATATAGCGCCAATCGATTTGGCATCGACTTCTGTGTCAGAGTATGCCGAGGTTGGTGCATATACCTGTAAGACCTTCAAGGAATACCTCTCGGTTAGTTTTAGTACTAGGTACAAGTGCGCTTGGTATTGCTATAAAATTATACCTACGTATTTTTCTAATTGAGTAGGTACTTATCTAAATTATAAATAGGAATCTCGAGTCAGTATGGACCGATGGAAGAAGTCAGCGAGTAAGATACACGTAAAATAACAAGCCAGGCCAACTTGCCTCGGTTTGACCCGATGTGATAATATTTTCTTTTATTGCGAAAGTTTTATAGAACGTCGCGTCGCGCTCATTTATCTTTGCAATCGTTCAGCCGCACGCCGCGCGTTTTACTGCTAATAAACTGAGATGTTTATAACATTTCCGCTTCACTAGGGCAGGAGGCGAGCTCAGAGAATCGATACCTGCTACAGTGTAACATAGTGGTAACATAGCTAACTTTGCAACAAAAACAAAGCGACAACATGTTAGGTATTTTTTTGTTATTGTTGTTGTTGTATTTTTGACAATGAAGGGGCGTTTTTTATCTTGCTCATGGTTCATGGGCTATGGAAAAAGAAAAAAATATTTTATCCGATGCAAAGCTAGCGTGGTCGGACCCTTCTAAAAGACTCTGCTGGCAAGATGAATTTGTCATCGTAGAAGAATCATTAAAAGTTAAATCATAGCGGATTCCTTTCGTAGACCGACATGAATTTTTTAGTTAAATTTGAAGTGTAAAGTTAAGGTTTGCCCCATTTATGGTAAGTGTTTGGCAAAAAGGCAAATATTATATATTTAGTAGATAAATGGTTTAAAAAATACTACCCTCCATGCATCTTTATAACAAGCAAAAACTATACTTTCTTACATTGTAACCTCCCTTGTGTTGAATGAGCGTTGTAATATGAAAAACTGTTGCAAGAACGAAAACAGCAGACGTGTTATGAGAAAATGTGTTTCTTGCAAAGCTACGAAATTAGCCAGGTACCTCGACGTCGGGCTTGGATCGGGGGATGAACTTCAGGACACACTGTAATCTAGATGGATAGGTGGTTTGAAAACCATTAGCCGACACACTGTCAGTGTCTCCTCGAACTGGGTAATTGGTAAGTTTAGCTGTAGTTTCTCACTTGAGTTAATCTATCTTAGCAAAAACTTAAGTTGATAATTCAGAAAATTGCTGAATCACAGCGCTGAATGTCTTACTTAAGTAGTGCTTAAGATAAATTGTAGTCTATAACCACCTAGGTACGTCTTATTAATATATTTCAATACTGAAACAGCTCGATTTATGTGTATGTATTACAAAAATAACGATTTACTATTAATAACGTATCAGAAGTTTGTATTTTAATCCGAAATCAAGCATAAAGTAAATACCGATACTTACCATTATCTGTTCATTCGTGTTTTATTGATTGTTTCTCTATTTCCATCATAAAGACAGATACTTATATCTTTGAAGCCGGGCATGATACGATCCTTGTCTCCTAAACGAAATTATTTCGCAATCACTCCTCAGAGTTGCTGCCAAATATGAGCAAATAAATAATGTATAAGCCTTGAGCTTATCCTCCTAGGACCCAGAAACTTGAGTCCAGAACTGGCAAACTATATAAAATAACCTGCCTACGAACTTTGACCTATTTCTCCATACCAGTTGACCCATAAGAAATATATAGTTTAGAAGAAGTAGGTACATCACAGCGGATTGGAAACTTAGATTGAGATAAAGTTTGGAGCTCCCATCGATAGAGGGCAGCTGTGCTCAACACGTAAACCCTCAATTACTGAACAAGTGAACATCGTTTCCTGCAAAATATACGGGGTGGTAGTAAATAGCGACGACACCGTAGCTGCCCTCATATCGTGAACATGTTTTGACAACGATTTTCGATGCTTCGTAAATCTCACTTTCTTTTGACTTCAAGATAACCCCAACGAACCCTTTCGAATTTAGAGCACTTGATAGCCAGTTCAAAAGTCTGTATGAAATTTCATGTGCTGACTAATTATTATAACCCTCATGGTCGTAATATTCACATGTGTGTCATTATACATAGTTTAATATGGTTTGTTTAGTTTTTTTTTACAGGAGGTACCTAATGTGTTTTTTGTGACTACGAAGTGTAGTGACGTGAATTAACCCTATCACTGTACGGATGACTGATCCATCCATCCACGTGCGAATGTGCTGATTAATGTTACAGTTGATTTGATATCATAGTCAAAGTTCCTAACATGGTACCTTACTCTTGATCATCAATTAGTGAAGCTCAATTGCATTATACATAAGTATTAATAGCAAAAACTTCTAATCACAAATTAAGAGAAGATACGGCATATTATAGCCTACCCAACGTTGGAGCTTTCAATAATATTATATTATTATTGTTTACTAAGCTTGTCGTTTATGAAATTATGACAGATCATTTATTTCCATCTTCCACCATTTCAATTATGAAATGAAATGTTTTTTTGAGCATTTGGCCAGCTGAAAAGAAAGAAAAATCTAAATTCTGTATTCGGTGTCCACCATACACCAAGAAAATACACACAAAAAATTCAATAAAAATAAAAATAAGACAAATAAAATAATTTAACTACTTATGACTAAAAATAAAATATACTTATAATGTTGTAATTTATAAATACCATGATAACATTATTAAGTACATACATAATATATTTTAAAATGCGTTCGTGCCCCTCAGTGTAGTATTGCCAACCTGTGTAATGGTTCTAATTATGTTGCATGAACAATGCGATCGTTCGTTCAATCTAGCTGAAAGTTACCATCACGATTTCGCAAAACTTTCGCAAGAGTTTCGTATACCTGCGCTTATCCTACGAAAATGGAGTCGATAATGGCCAGATCGATAGCAGATGTAATTCACGCTTTTGGCTGTTTGTTCTGTGTTTTTCCGATGTTACAGTTTTTTGTTTGTCGATTTTACAAACGTCATGATACTTATTCAGATCATCGAATAAATCCAGATGATGAAAATGTTACTCTTTTTTTTATAGTGTCGGTGACAAACACAAAAGGCTAGCGACAACTATAGCGGTTGTCGCCGTGGTGAAACGACAGATTAAAATCATATCTGCCTGCTGAACATATACCTACCTACTGCTGAAAATACATTCTGTGTAAAAAACCACTCAAATTACCACTTCGAGGCACTGTTTCCAATCGATAGAAGACAAAATCGGAAAATGTAAGGAAAATTCGCCGCGAGTACTAAACACAAATCTGGAAACAGCGTATAAAAAAAATTGTGATGATTGGATAATTTGTTGGCATATGTGTATCGATTCTAAAAGAGCATACTTTGAAGGTAATAAAATAAATTTGGATGCATAACAAACATTTTGTGTTTTATTGATCCAGTCTTGATACTTTTTACATAGAGTAGTATATGAATATACATAGTGATGAATGAAAGGTGCGTGTGATACGTTGCGTCACTCAAGGAGACTCCTCTGAAGTTCATATTATTCCGCATGATTGCTTTGGTGGGTGGAAAATAGTGGTGAGTGTGATCGAATAATTTGAGGTCATGACATTCCCTTTCTGAATTAACACGTGTGCTACAGTCATGGTGAATATCTCAAAAGGCCCATTACCTCAGACCCTGAAAACTTCACGCACAAATTGTCACCAACAAGTCAAGCGTCACCTAATTGGTGACAAGTTTCCCGATGGTACATCCGAACGTTCGAATCTCCCCGATATGTTATTAGGCAACTTGGCGCAACTTGCCCCAACTTCCCCCGAAGCTACTAATTAACACTCTAGTTGGAGATGAATATGAACAAATACCAAATGCTATATTAATACTTGTCTTCCATTTACGTGAACGCTGATTGGCTAAAGTTGGTAACTAGATCAGTTCTATTGAAATAATTTGAATCGTTTACAGAAATTGTTTTAGTTGTTAGCCTTAGAAATATTTAACGTCATGTCACATGTAGGTAAGAATAACAAAAATAAGCAGTATTTTGTTACAATAGCACGCGAGGTTTGCATGTTTTTCTTTAATTTACATACTTCTTACAACTACACCTAAGTATAATTATTATTTGAAAACCGCAAATTCATTTAAGTTATGAAAACCTTGACTACAACGGATGACCTCTTGCGGTCGTTCAAAACAAAGCTCCCGCATTGACGACCGAATGATGGTCCCGGGTTCGAGTCCCGGCCCGGAGCAAGTTTTAATTATATTTTAATATTGTTTTTCTTTACTTTTATATACGCGCAGATGCTGTTGGTTCTCCATGAAGAATAGAAATAAATATACAGGTTATCCCTAAAGTCAATGTCTTGCCATGAAGGGCTGATAGACCAGCTCATGAGTGGCCAGAATATCGTAAAAATTCACACCTAATAGTTTACATATTGAATTACCCAATACCCTTTCAACTTCCATTAGTAAACACCCAGCAGGCAGGTCATTTCCAAAGAGCCCTTGTAATTAATTTCATAATCAATTTATTAGAAACTTAGACAGGTAGCTGGTAGTATCCAAATGGGAAAGGCATGGAGGACTCTACCTTCATGAAAACAACATTTAATAGCGTTGCTACACTAACCATGATTCTATTTCTTTGCGTGAAACCTACCGATTGCATAACAGTACCCGAAATTGCGTTACTTACACGTAGGTATCTACTCAGTATCACCACAGATTATAATATATAAGTTACATATCGTGGGATACAGTCCATTGAACAACGCTTACTTTGTAATGGGTAAAAGATGGCTTAGTTTTTGAAACTGTGGCCCTAAATAAATGAAAAAATAAGGCGTTGGTAGATACTACATCAGCGTCTAAAATAACAGAGAACAATAAATTGTAGCCCTTATACACTTTTCAGGGTTTTCAAATGTTTAGCCTGGGTGTTAATACGTCTCAAACTACCGACAATATAAATCATGGAGATTTTCATGAAACAGTTTCGCATTAGTAATAATTGCATTTTCCAAATACCACTGACAGTATTTGCGGGTAGTGAAAACAGACAAATTAACGATTTAGTAATAGGCTGCGGTCACACGCTACGGAAGTTACTAATAATAAGTGTGTATGTCATTTTATTCAGTCGGTTGTGTAGAAAACTAAACGTTTGTATTTCGCTAAGCAATATTAATTACTACCAAAGAGAACCTTTGGATGGATGAGAGTTGAAATGAGTACTCACAGAAATAGGCCTCTCACCATCAAAACTAGAGTACAATATACATTCTGGTCTTAGTTATATTGTTGGCCTCCTGCCGTGGGTATTATATTCCCATACTATCGTAGCTATAATATTATAATATTCCCATTGTTCTACGATTTATTAAGTACATAAAACTATAGCTCGGATTTTTCTTTACGATTTGATACTAGATATATTGGTTAATGGCCGCAATAATTAAACACCAGTTTGGATCTCGCCCTATGCGCTTTGGCCATTCTTCTTTGCATGTTTCGCTAAGATATAAACCTCCTACAAACCCTTTGTAAGTTCTATGAATACTGGGATTAGACAATAAGCGCTAGCTCACTGAAGCAATCTCGAATGCGAAGTATTTCCATACTTTGCACGCGGGGAACGTTCGTGAATATTCCATGTGGATCAACTTTGCCCATTAATAACACCAGGCAGGCACAGGCCACTTTCAGCCCTAGGGACCTTGTGCACGGATTAATTGTTCCGTCACCTCGGTGTGCCTCCGACATTACGCGTCTAATTAGAATGGTAAGCTAATTTCATGAAGTAATCGAAAACGAACATTTTCTTAATAGAGTAATAATGTAGTATTATGGTTTTTCTTATCATCTGTTTTGATACTATGAGTAAATAACTACCCATTTATAACGGAAGTTATCATTCGTTTTGAATATCTGCTTGGATTCAGTACAATGAAAAAAAAGATAACTTTGTCAAACTGATCTTTGATCTCATTTCCTACGAAAGGGTTCAAAGCTTTGAAAGAAGACGCTCGTAATAAGCGAGATTCCTAGAATTTCTTCGAGAACAATGTTTCAGTTTATAAAAAAGGCGTGATGAATATCGTTTTATTTAACTTACAGTTCCATTATCTTTTTCAAAAGGTTCTTTCGACCCCAAGAAACTTCCTAGAAGCTTATTTAAAAAAAATAGTAGCTTCATCAACTGATGTACTTGTACATCACATGGCGTTCTTAATGCGTTCGTAAGAGTACGTGAGTAAGTCCATATTTTTCAATTAAAACAATAAATAATGATTTACTATCGTATGCAGATGCACCCATTGCAAACGCTATATATTTATGATTTATATAGTTATTTTTATTAATTAGCTTTCAGAAAGTCTCTCATGTTATCCAATCGAGGATCCGTAAATTTAATGGTTCTAAAATATATTAAGCCTCTCAAAGTAACACGTCGTTTAATTTCCACCAGTAACAGCTGCCTCATGAATAATTAATCATGAAGATTATTTAAAACAGCTCGTACTCAAGTTTCTCGTATTTGGGTCGGCTAGCATTGTAATTAGTTCATGACTGTTTATAAAGTATTTTGTATTGTTTTCAATACTAATAAAATAAAGGCGTCATGCATAACAAAGTTAATAAAAATTAGATATATGACCTCTTGCTCTGACATTATACTGTCAGAACAAGAGACAAACTATTTGATTTTGATTGGCTTTGTTGTGCATGACGCCTTTATAGTTTTTATTAGTATTTAAAACCATACAAAATACTTTATAAACAGTATTTTAAGGTGAAACAGAGTGAAGATTGACTCATTGCTCGTCATTCTAAACTGTAAAACGTCCTGGAGGGTTACTCTATACTGAAGAAAAATGAACGAACGAGAGCTGTCGTGCAATCGCATTGAGATAAGTTGTGAATGCCGCAGCAGCGCTCCTAAACTTCGTTTTCTGTCATAAAGAGTGACCTGAACGATTCATATTTGATATGTTATGAAAACAAACAGCTAAGAGATTATAATCTTACCTATCATCATACACGAAGCCGGCATCCATGGTATTGTAGTAGAGCAGAAAGGCCAGCAAAGAGCTAGCCCAAGTCACCCAACGCATCTTGCCTCCTTATCCCTCATTCACCGGTCACCATACCCATCTCTTTCACCCCTGGAACAAACACGATGCATTAGCTTATTAAAATAAGAGGAACGTGACAAGATTTTTATGCGTCATTTATTTCGTCTGATCATTTTGTTTACAAAAGAGAATGGCCGAAACAGACTCGCTTTGCAGCCACTAACCAAACCTATTTTTATTAAGTGATAAAGGTGTCCTATATGAGGGAAAAATATTTAATAAAATCTAAACTACTTTTAAAATAAGTACTTAGCTTGAGGCAAATATCTAGTACAGTACAAATAATCTTTCAGCACCCATATCTTCGTTATCCCATGCCTCATAATAATAAAGTATAGACCAGGGTTTACAGTACTTATTGGCTACACATCAGTATAAATATTTCATCAATGGCTGCTCTGGCGGGTCATGGCGCCATAGAGATTTGGACATTCTCCTTTATTTATGTAGCTACGGGAGTCGGTTACTCTCTAATTTTTACACATACTTCTATAATTATGAATAATTATATGAGGATCATCTCATTGACATGGACACGGCCATCTGACCCCATGCAAGATAAAGCAGAGTTATATCAGCTGTCCGATACCTATATTACAGGCTCTATGGTATACGGTATCTATCAGGTATTACTTAATAATAATTCAATAACATAAATAAATGTAAATCATTCGTCATAATGATATTACATCCTTTCAATTCGCATAATCAAAGAGCATGAGCAAAATATAATAATTTAATTTTGACCTCACGACCGCCGCCGTTCCTTTGGGAAAAACAGACTTCAAAGGCAATCAGTCTTTTCATTTGATTTCAGGTAATTCCCGTGAGACAGTGAGTAGAAAATAAAATCGATGGGTATCGTCGGATCGGCGCCAGAACAGCGAGGGGGTAGCTTAGCTGAGAACTTAATGATCCACGCTCTCAATATGAGGATATATTTGGTTCCGGCCTTTTTTCATTATTTGCGAAACTGAGCTATTATTAAGTTAAATTATGAGTGATGGTGATAATTTTATCTGATTTCAGCCATGCGACTGTCATTTATACGATTTCGAACCCGCATACACCCGCATAGAGGGATTGACAGGGAGTGGTTGGGAGTTAATGGGTAAAGGAGTAAGCACATTATGTCAGGCCGCAAAAGTCACTCCAACACATTTTTAACCGGCTCCGAAAAAAGGAGGAGGTTGTAAATACGTCTGTATGTATTTTTTTATATACAATGAACTATCGTACACTATGCCGCGGTACAGTTATTTACGGTACGGTTATTTACGTTTTCATGTATCAAACATTGTCTTGAGCGTTTTTCGTTCGAAATATCATCATTAAACCATCAAATTCATTAAAGTCTAGGATAAAAAAAGTAATAAATAAATTATATAACAATCAACGAACTGATACCTATAATAACTATTGATAACATTGATAGCCCCTCATTTATTTTCCGTAAGTAAAAAACACTAGCACAAGGCTTCGCTTTAATCTGTGGCTATACAAAAACACTTTGATTGTTCCCATTATATTTTCAGCCGGGATTACGGGAATCCATTAAAATTAAAAAAGCTGTTACAGTGAACACGCCCGTAACTGAATTAAAGTATTTTCAGCCACCATACAGCCTTCGTAATGAAATTATTTCGTAAACGTATGGAAATTGGGAACCTTTCGATTTTTAAGCGAGCTGCTGTAACATTTAACCAACCAGTATAATCGATTAATAAACGGTCTAAGTAAGCAAAGTAAATATTTAGCTAAAATATGTTATGTTTTGTTCTTATTTTAGAAAAAGTTACTAAATGAAGATTTTTTAAAAATAATTGACTCTACTTTATAACTAAATTATAAGTAGGTAGTTAACACTTGAAATTCTATTCACCGAAACGCTAATTATGTATGTGTTCTGAATCACTTTCTGAAAAATACTTTCTACGAACTTAACGAAACTGAAAGAAACATTTGACTCACAAAATTGACAAATAACAAAGATGTCCGCTACCGGTTACCTCAATAACAGAACACAATGAATCGTCCCCACATTGTGTGCTGATTGGCAAAGAAACAAAAAGTGTATCCCTGTTGACAAGAATGGAGGCTTTAGCCGTAATTACTTGGTAACTTGTATATAAACCGGGAGGTTCGTTCCGGTAGCTTGATCAGTACATTCCCCTATGACCATACACAATTAAACATAAATAACATATTTTTGGCAAAACTTATGTGTGAATCTCAAATGAACCTTACATCAACCTGTATGGTATGAGTGTACATTACATGAAGTACCTATTTGTAATGTTTTAAAAATATAATTTATAATAATAGCACAGTTAAAGTACAAATCTTTAGTATATACTACTACTTACTATAAAATAGCCGTCCTAAAAGGTCAAGAAAAGGTTTTATTGGGCTAAGCGAATCAGCTCAGAGCTCTCGCAAAATGAGATCTAACCTTAAAAGATACGAAGGCCCGAAAATCCTAGATCTAATTTTATTTTTCTTCCATGTCAAAGGTTAAAAGTTTCAATTCCATTGAGAGAGGGGAATGCGATGTGGCCAGCGGCGGTGACGTCACGACGTGCATGCGACGGGAATGGCCCGCTCGCTCGTCGCATTTTTCACTGCCGCATCCGTTCGCTTGCACGACAAAAGTCATCAGGTTAAAAAGATTTATGCGATGGCAACATCGCGCGCTCTTCAATAGATTTGCCGACTTTATTTAAGCCCCAGTTACATGTTCTTCAATTATGGGCGATCGAATGATTGCTGTGGAACGGGTTTGCCGACGAACTAAGTAGGTATAATATAGGTAGCCGAAAGGGTTGGACAAGGAAAGATGAGGGATGAGTGATGTAGCGCTCTTTAGTAGAGGGTCCATGTTCATTACCATACTATCGTGGGCTGATGATGATTATGGTGTTTATTTCCTATAATAAACAATCATATTAACGATACCTACAAAGTTACATTTTAAAATAAATTATATAAAAACGATTGGATCAGTATTGAAATCATAACAAAAGCCGGAAAGCTTACGCTGCCACCGGCACCGTCTTTCAAAAGGCGTACTAGTATTTCTGAAAAAACCGTTTCACAAATTCCACCGCACATTTTCATTTATTCAACAATATTGAACAAAGAATCACAACTACAGAATGGAAGCCAAAATTCAATTTCATATTAATATTTTTTCAGGCGAAACTTTTCCGGCAAACTCCGTAGAACTAGGGCCCAATGGCGCGTGTCGCGGGCGGAAAATCAGGGAAACCCTGAAAATTTAAGTAGATAAACAAAACTTCGGAAAAGGCAATCACCAGATTGTTTTGTTAGGAAGTGAATTCGGGCAGAAGTACAATGAGTGAAATTCATTTATCTGAGCGAAACAGTCGTATTGTGAGAGCGGAGGTTGTTCAACAAAAATAGACAATAGACGTATGGGTAAATGAACATTGGATCAAAGACTCAGGTAAATAGACTTACGCCTCGCCTCGTCTTGAAAAGGAAACACTCGGTTCATGGAAATACACATTCTCAGGAGGTACCTAGGTGGCAATTTGTCTTTTATAATAATATTTTATCACGTTAAAGGTGATTATGGTGATATGATTGCATCGCTCTTTGTTTTTACAGATGTATGTTAATTACTAGACTAGCTATTGCTACGATCTTCACTTGGCCTCAAAAGGATTTTCCGTGAAAGACTTGTCCAGACTCACATTTAAATATATTTTTTAATTCTTTACTCTCAAAAATTTATCCCTTGTTGTCAAAGGCGTTCATCTATTCAAAATTTAATTAAACAGTTAATTTAAAAACTTAAACCCTTACAATAAGATATAAAAACTCACATAACATTAAATGTTTTATGCACTTATTGACTATGCGGTTCACTTTGGCCTGAATAATTTAACCAAACATGATTGGTTTCACTTTCACAGTGAAGTTTGACACTTTAATTTGGGGAGATGAACGGGAAATGTTCATGATTTTATATCGAGCAGCCAAGTTTAACATAACAGCTTCGTAAATAAACATCACTACACATATTCGATTAGACTAATCTCATAATCACATCACAATGTTAACATTTCACCCGAATAATTTATTAACGTGACACGTTCGGCTGTCACAAAATTATGATTCAATCTAAAGACAACAATCAAACAGAAAACTGAATTATCATAATCAATTAATCAAACTCAGTTGAGTAAATAAACATTTGAACAAGCCTTTATATAACTGGAAACGTACATTGGATTTTAATCCTTAATGCTCACAGTTGAAGGTTAGGTATATTTTCAATAGTAGAGTTACAAAAGCGGTCTTCATGATAGCAGCCCCGGCAAAATAACGTTGTTTACTTAGACTGTTGTAGAAATGCCACGAACAAACGGTACGCTTATTATTACCTGATCATATCATAGATGGGGGAACAAATAACATAGAAATATTAGAAATACATTCCATGTGATCCTATGAAATTCGTTTGCTCGACATCGGCAGAGCCAATTGAGGATATCGCTTTATTAATATTGACAAAGTTGCTTTTCCGCGGATATTAAATGACACTGCCGAAAATGTAGAACCATTGCTTTGTGACAATGAGAAGATTATAAAATGGTTTTCGGGTCCCCTTTAAACCCTTTGGGATGAAAGTTATTTATATAAATGCCACTAACTAGGTATGGGATGTCATTATTTTGTCGTAATATATAGGTATACAGTGTTTTTTTGTAATTAAGTTGGTTATAAATTGGCATTACTTATACAAAGACTAATTTTTATTGTCTTCATATTTCTTTTGGTAAGTAATTAACATTTTCTATTATAAAATAACCTGTCTGTTTTTACACAATGAATTATTGACATAGTTTTTAGTTTCGTTTTTCGGTTGTTAATTTAGCATCATTTTCAACATAATTATATTATCGCCATGCTTTAAACTAGGAATAGATTCCGGGGCTAGGTCAAAACATCCATCTAAAGTTCGTCACAAAATAGCAATCGTCGTTTTGCGCTCAGCGGGATCACAGTTCCAGAGTTAGCAGGCTCGTATTGATTGGTTCAGTTTGAATTCCAAACGAGAAGTCGCACTGAAAAGATAGTTCAAGAACAAAGCGGACCAAACTTTCTCAAATTGAACTTAAGTTCAAAAGATATTATAATAGCGACCGAGAAAGTAAGTTTGTTTACTCTTTGAAGATAAATTTACTGTTTGATGGATCGAGAGATTCGAAAGGGAATAGCGGTTGCATTTCAATTATTTGAAGTAAAACTAGGAATGGAACAAAATATAGTTTACAGGATCTCCTACGGCTATGCTTCATGGTGGAGTAATAAACTAAATACGGTATTTAGGATATTGTAATTATATTATGGAAAAATATAATATACTTTCAGCAAGAATGCTCCCATTTTCACAAGTAGTTCATAATACGTCTGGCAATGATGATAATTAATAATACCTAATAGGTGGGACCATCTAACACAAGTTCAAATAAAACACATATTTTTAAAGCTAGCATATACTATACCATATTATAAGTAATCTAGTCTCTAATATACCCAATAAAGTGAAGTAGTAAGCCGGGCCTTCTTTATGTGGAACCCCTTCAGCTAGTTAAGGGGGAGATTGCCGCGAGTAGCTGGGAAAGGCTGAATGGAAAGTTTTAATTGCATGCGTAGTGTTCAGTTCAAGGGGAGTCCCAGAAGCCGTATCGTCTGCAATTGCCTTCTTTCTCTGTGTGTAATGTGATGAATCTGGTAAATCTTCTGCAAGCTCTCGCAGACTTACAAGTGCCTTAATGCAATGCGATGCAGTCCTGAGCTTTACGCATGCTAAAAAAAGGTACTGGATACACATGCACGAAAACATGCTACTATGAAACAATTACTACTTAGTAATATGAGAGTCAAAACATTGTTAAAAATTAGCGAGGTCATTTTCAGTTTGCTCAAAAATCTAATGAGTTTGTTTTTGGGCGCTCTACCGGCGGCGCGGGTGACTTATGCTAATTGAATATCTTTGCTTTTTAAGGAAACTAAAATCTAAACAGATCATAAGCTTGTTCATATTGAGCATATACAAAAAAACACGCTTTTCCGCATGCTATTTCAGAACAGCAATAGCTTAGCTTAGCTTAGCTTAGCAGTAGCTTTACAGTCTTGCAATAACTTCAAAATTTCACTCCGACTGCATAGGTACTAACCAATCTTATACAGTACGTACGTATAAGCTATAATCGCGAATATATAAATTTCAAAATTCATTCTCGCAAACATTACACAGATGACAGAACACATTCCTATTATCCGACCTCCTTAAACATATATTTGAATCTCGAACACCTGTAATGCCTGCGGAATGCGAAGCCGCAGGCACGTTCACTTTATACCGCGTCGTACAAATGAAGAGGTGTCAATAGCTATCCGACTCGTGCTTGCCGATGCTAATATTATTATTTAAACATACTCCCATTTAGGTATAGCTTTTTTGGCTATTATGGTAAAACGTGATCGAAATACCGTTCTTTTGAACTTCTTCTTTTGAAGCAAAACGTATGTTTAGTTTTAAACACACAAGTATATATTTGTTTTACAATAACTGATTAGGGTGTTCTGTGTTTCATACGTGAGGATAAAGCGATGATATAGATTTGAACGTGTAATAATCTTTTTTTTGCAAGGTGAATGAAAACTGTTTTCATGATCATTTTAGTGCGTACCTATATTCGAAATGGAGTTAGGTATTAGATTTACAATTTATTTATCAAAGCATTCTTAAATATAATGTAACTTTCAGCAGTCATTCTCGCGATGACGTAACAAAGTAGGTATCCATAGAAGATTGTGAAACAACTTCTAATCTATAAATATGTATAGAAACTCTCGAACATACCATAGACACGAAGTCGTGTATTGTTATAATTACGAAGTCCGTTATTGCATCGAAACTTCAGCGTTCCAAATTTGAAATTTCACACACTAACCTATCGGATAGTGATCGACTGATCGCACATCACCAAGAAGTGGATCATCGGTTTTAATCAATCAACAACAGCGAGTTCATTTGTTCCCGACAGCGCCGGTGCCGGTCACCAATAGACACGGAGTGCTCCGTCTGCTGTCAAACTGTGATTATGATGTGTCGATGTGAGTGGCTGTGATTAAAGCAGCTGATACAGGAGCGACCGAGTTTTGGATGTGTGAGTGTGTGAGCTTATGCATGTGCATGATAGGTAGTCTATATTATATATAGATAGTCTATATTATACAAACATTATTGGTAGCTTTGTCTAGATATAGTCTTTTGAGAGAGATCTAGGTAGGTAATTATTCATTCATTTTTAAATGATTTTTATGAAATATCTATCGTTTTATAAGGGAAAAGTTGTTTTATTGAAATTTACATGGGCTTTTTATTTACTTCATGGATTGAAACTGTATTTATGATTTAAAATATTTAAATTATGTATAAATACATCAATTATAATAATTATTATGTACTTACATATTATACTGGCAGTATTTAATTTAAAACAATACTTTAGTCTTACTTTAAATCACTTTACGCAAACCATTTAGAATGAATCAGCCGTGTCTGCGTTGTTCTATAATTACTGACATTATAATTAACATGCATTCCTTATAAATTAACACGAGCATCGTAAATTAGATATTCACATGCACCAGCTAGTACATAATGTAATGATCTCGTTATCAATAAACCAATTTGAAATCTATATGCGAGATCACTAACTTGCAAAGGGACCATGGATTCGACAGTCAAAGGCCACCGAACAAATCGAGTTTGGACCTTAAGGGTACGTAACAAAAGTTGTAATCTAGTGCGGCTGTAGCGGGGTCTTGCAACCTTTGTTGGGAAGGTTAGTTGGGTATGTGTCAAAGGTGTTAGCAGTAGTTCGATGGAGTCGAGATTGTGATGTGTCGATAGGACGAGTCTAATTAAAGCGGCCGCCGCGAGCGCATTCTCGACAGTTTGGAGTTGGGACTCAGTCACACTGGACTATCGCTGGCGTGTCGGGGTATTTTGGAAGTTTAAGCTACGGTAGAAATAGGAACAGTACAATAATGTAGGTTGGTTTTTATTATTCGTTTAAATTGAAAGAACTTTGAGGTGCAGTAAAGCTTTTGTGAAAAGCAAGTCTTTCGTAATGCGTTCTGAGCGAAAAATACCTTTTTTTTTGTGGTTTATGAATTTCATGCATATATGCGGTATACCAGGTTTATCAGCAGTCTGACACCAATAGTGTAGCATGTGCATTGTTTAGAGTCGGATGTTGGTGTGATATGTCCTCACCTACTCGCATTTATTTCTAGCAAAGTTACGAACTATCATACTTTAAACTGTAACCACCAGTGTGAACTGTGTTACTTTGTGCAACTGTGCTATTCCGCACATCTGCTGGAATCCAGTTTCGAATACAATTGTTTGTTTTGGGGCAGCCATCCTGCGGATTCCCCTATCTGAGTGGAAAAAGTTCACGTCCGAATTCCCATTTAAATGTTGAGATAAAACTGGATAAAACTGATAGCTATTTTGTTGTGAGATAACTTCTGTTTGAGCGGTCATTTTAACGTTTTAAACTTACATATCCGTACTCAGAGACGTCATTTAAAGTCGTGTTAGTTAAATATTTTACTGGATGTCTTTATTTAATTCTTTATTGTACAAATATTACAAATAAAAGTACAAAGGGTGGACTTAATGCTAAAAGCATTTTCTGCCATTTTATTTGCCTTGACATACGTAAATTTTTTTCTTAGGTTCTGAATACGGCAGATAAGGAGCATAATATCATCGATTAAATTACGGTAGTGGCGTTATGGATAGAATCGCGTACTTTCATTAAAGAGACTGCGGGCTCAAATCCTGACATATGGTCCATCATTTATTTTTCAATTAATGATTTTACGCACGTAAGTAAAATCCACGTCTAACCACGTGCGATTACTGTGAAGGAAAACATCGCGAAGAAAATTGCACATGTATGTATGACTTTATGTAGATTATTTTTATAAGTATACCATAAATACAGTGTATAATATCCCGTCAGCACAAAATGTACATGAAAAACCGAGTGGGTGTGCACTTGTGAGTTACCTCTAATTACCATAATGCATATATTATACAAAAATACAATATAATAAAAGAGATGCTGAAGTTATTTCATACCACAAGTAATGAGGAAATTTAAAAAGATATATCGGTCTTAAAATTTAGATTGTCTACGAATCGTGTATAAAATTATCATAATACCACTTTGTTGGCTTATATTAACTAATAAATCAGAGGCGAAATGTGTTCAGACTCAAACCAGGTAATAAGCAAACAAATTATGTACGTACCTAACATAGTAGTTTATAAAGCGGCTTTAATGAAATCATAAACGACGTGCTTTATGTACGTTGATATTTATTTATACATACTTTTATTACATAATGGTTAACAAAAGTACTAAATAACGTAAAATCTGTTAGATGTGTAAAAGCTTTCTCATCAGTCAATCTGCAAGCGATCGAATCGAGCAGAAAATAAGGTTGTGCAACTAGTAATACTTTTTAGGTTTGTGAATCACAATAATGTTAAGGGTCTGTTCCACAATGTCTGGTTAGTGGCTACCTGACGGATAAAATACATGCTGTCACTTTCTGTCATTATTTTTTAGACAGTGACAGCATGTATTTTATCCGACAGGTAGCGACTAACCAGACATTGTGGAACAGGGGCTAAAAATAATAAATACATACGAGTATAAATAAGAGTATGTTGGCTAGGGTGACCGTCAAACAGACAAATAATAATTCTCCTGTGCTGTACAAAACTAACTTTACTTAAAATGTGAAAAAAATACTCTTTCAGGCACGAATCTAGAAATGTCAAGCTAAGCATGTGCCAACTGTACCTACGAGTACCTATAGCTACGAAATTTCTCAAACTTGCCCGTATTTACGTATTACAAGTTTATGTTTATGTTGCCGTAAACACCACATTACACGGCCGTAAAATATTATTACTTAGTTCTCTTAGTTTACTAAGTTTACAGTAACAAATTGGAGAGAAATACGTGCTCTGCAAAGGTTGATGAACTGTTTATGTTGTGTTGATGTTCTTAATATTTTAGTCTACAACACTTGGTAAGTTCATTTCGTACCAACACTAATGCAAATATTATTAAACTAAAAAACATGGCAACATTTTACACATAATATTAAAATGGAACTAGAAATTTAAAGCATGATACAAATGAAAAAAAATGAAATCACACTGAAATCACACTTTGTGTCAGTATATTTATACGAGTGCAAATAAATAATACGAGTGTATGTACAAAACGAGCTGAAACTGAATCCTTCGTAAATTATGCCTTTCCAATTTCAATTTTATTGCTAACGTAATAGATACTCAAGCGGATTTTAATGACACCCCGTTCCAGTTTCCAGCAAGAATTGGAGACTGGGAATTTGTTTATTCATCCAAATTCAGGAAATAGCTCGCGAATATTTCCGTGCCATTATGTAAAAAAGGCTTACACCGGAGCTTCACGCTGCTTGGTCATTAAAATCGGCGCATAATATAATCGAAGCCATAAAGGGTTATACGAGGGACGAGCGGCTGACAACCGCTTTGAAAGGGTGACAATAATAACGGCCCTAACTACCGAGTACTGAAATACCGCCCCCAATTTAGAGGCTCCATAACCGTCTCTTTATGTCTAATCGAATATTTCTACCCAGAATTTGCATCCATAGAGATTCGACGGCAGAGATTGTTTTCGAAACATTATACATTGACAAATCAAAGCAAACCGAAATGAAAAGTCAACAAGGAAACCTTTTTACCGGAAAGTGAAAAGCCGAACGCTCAAAATTAAGTACGGATGATAGAAGGAATAATTTCAAGCTCAGTGAATATTTGTCTCATTCTTATTTACACATATCAGACGGATTTTCCAGCTCATTTCGTAGTCGACGTTTCAGCAAAATATGAAAATCTCATTCACAATTTTTACCTCAAGATAATTCCGGTCAGCAGATCCTTTTACATGTTGATTCGATTGTGCATATTCATTGAAACTTAACATAACTTTTAATTGAATGTTATTTTGGGAGAGTCTCAGAGTACCGTGGTGGCTCTAGGAGAGGTTATCTCTGGAGTGATGTGATGTGTGGGAGCGCGGGCGGCGGTGCCAGCGGCGGCGACCGGCACACACAAAGAGCGGTCGGGGGGCGCGCTGGCAGTCGCCGCGTCGGGGGCGCGCGCCGCGGACCGACTGACGGCCGCCTCACGACACATCCGCATTTAAGACACTGCTATAGCCATGCGACTAATCGATTGGCTGGAGCGAGTGGCACTGGCTCGTGCTCTCGCTCGCCGCGCTCTCGCTCGCGACTCGCGCATGCGCGCCGCCCGCATGTCACTGTGCTTCAGAGCCGAAAAAAGTAAATAAACCGAGAAATTGTCTTCTCAAGAATTGCAACGAAACAGCAGCTGAAGAGACTCCGTTAAATTATCCGTCGCGGAATGTATTGGTGGTTTTTGAAGAGTGTGAAGTTTGAGTGGAAGTATAATGGGTTGAGTGGGATGAGTGGGGCGTGATCGGTGGTTGAATGACATGGGAAAAAATGACAGACGGAGTGTTGAGTGGCCGAGCGGTTCTTTCCCGCGTACTTGTTGCGCTGACTTAGTTCCGGTGCTGAAAGCCCGTCTTCCTCGCACGCCACGGTTCCCCTCCGCTTGTTATTAAACCACTGATTAATTTGAACGCGTTGCATGGGCGCCAACTAAATAAATAATGTTTGACGCGTGTTAATCATTCCCTTGCTTTAGCGCTAATGGCTTTGTAGTATATCGTATGGCGTATTAAAAATGTTTCGTTAAGATTATTGATTTGGTTGGATTGAATTATTTTTAAGTAGGTTCGTTAAGAAAACATTTTTATTGAAGTTATTGTTTAGCCGTTAGCATATTCAGTTATTTATCTCAATCAAGTCAGGCTTCATCTTAAAAACAGCACCGTAAATTTTCTGACGCTATTTTGACCCCATACTTACTTACATGTAAGTATGGTGTGAATGATACATATAAATCTATCTCATCCAATCAAACCTAAAGACGCACAACAAAGACGGGGCAAGACACATTCAAACAGACAAATATTATGGCGAAATTAATCCCAGTCAATATCCGTATTGGTAGCGTGAAGTGACACATAGAACCTCTAGTCAGGCTCGCATTGTGCGCTCAGCGCCGGGGACAATGCACATGATTGAAGAGCATCCATCGCTACACCCAAGTGCCTCCACTATTGTCTATGGAGTAATTACGTAGCTACGACTGAGGACCAGTATATAGGCGGGATTATTGATACGTTCTATAGATGTACCTATGTGGATGGGTGACTGTGTTTTACTAGTTATGCTCTGTTAGCTAAGTATTTATAGCATTATTAAATGGTGTTGTAACGACGTATAATTATTTATACTGATTAATTTTCTATTTTCTGAGCCATTGAACAAGATTGTAGGGTAGTAAACATAACATTATTTATTATACAATGAGTTTCTACAATATTACTATATTGCTACGCAGCTGCTACGCCGTAGCAACCGCCGTAGCTGGCACTGCTACGAAAACATAATTGTGTTATATTGTTTCCTTTTCACAATCAAGTTTAATCAGTCCGCTTCATAAGTAGATAAATTTTTACCCGACTACGGCGAATCGAAAAGGAGGGTTATGATTTTGACCGGTATGTAGGTATGTTATGTTCATCTCTGTTCCCTTATAACTTCAAAATCTAATTCATTTAATATAATTTCAATTTATCATAATTAGACAAATGAGGTATCGTTAAAAGCGTATTGATTGTCCGATGGTTATAAGCTATGTTACATTACATTAAATTTAATATGGCGCACTCTGGAGGACATAAAGTCATGAACTAAAATTATTTTTTTAATAATACTGGGTAGGGAATCAAATGAAAGGTCTTGATTAGCACATTCAAAAATATATACATTATTAGCTGTTACTCGCGGCTTTGCTTGTAGGGACCCGGTAGTTGCGATTAATTTCTATAATCACGCCTCAGATATGAGCCTAGCATATTTACTCTCTAAAAGTACCCAAATAACTCCTGAACGTAGGGTTATTTGCACAAAAACTACTTAATAATTATGTTATATCGATACCGTTTCAAATTTGGGTTAAACCTGGATTATATTACCTAAATGGTAAACAAATTGTGCTTCTCAGCGACAAATCTTTGATCTGAAATTTCCTGATTAAACCTCCAAACATACACGTAAATGATTAAACGAGTACAATGTAACGGCTTATTGGAATCCACGTAATGTCGTAATCAATTCGCGCCCGAGCCTCCTCATGTCACGGGAGGTGTTATGTAATCACTGAGTAGGTGCTATCACAACTAACTATATTGAATATTGCGTACGCTTGTGTTATTAGCTTGAAAGCCGGCTGTACCTGCAAGATTGCTCCCAAGTGTAATATTATCGCTATCTGTTCTTCTGCTTAAAGTGTCGGGTGATAAATACTAGAGCTGAATAAGGGTTTCACACCGTGGGGAAAGTATATACAGGATGTTTGAAAAAGGGTATACTAAGCCGAAACATGCATGTGCAGCATGGTATACCTAAGCCCGAAAATGAAATCAGAACTTCAAAATTCACGTTTTTCAAATACCTGTTTTGCAAAACCCTGTAGAGAAGCCAATCAGATCTGCTGTCAGTTTGTGCATTTGGCGTCACTCGCGGAGGCTTACATGCACATACCTACCCTTACCTCCCTATTTACTGTTTATAATTACTAAGTATCATAATTTAATTTAATTGTTAAAATGTAGAGCTTAGATGCAGATAAGTTCTTATGCTTATTATTCTTCAAATTTCATAATCAATATTAAAGGGCAAAACCCATAGTCCCAACAGATCATGTCTAAACATACACTATTCTCTACACACTGTCTATAGACAAACAAATTGTATCGTGCCTAATGGATACGTAACGACGCCACGTAATCCTGCCCAATTTACGCCAAGTGGCATCTAGATTCTAGATATTGAATACTGACTTAGGACTCCCATTCTGCTTACAATTTCAGCATATAGGTATTACATATATATTCCTATTTACACACACAGTCACTCAAGTCATATAATAGAGCTTTGGATGTTATAGTGTTAAATCATATTTAACAATTATAATCTTTACTAGCTGTTCCCCCGCGAGCTTCGCTTCGCCTTTGAAAGTTTTCCCGTGGGAATTCCGGGATAAAAAGTAGCCTATGTTCTTTCTCAGGGTTTCGACCATATGTGTACCAAATTTCATTCAAATCCGTTCAGTAGTTTTGGCGTGAAAGAGTAACAGACAGACAGACACAGTTACTTTCGCATTTGTAATATTAGTTAGGATTTGCGCATCGTAAAATATAACTTAAATTTAACATAACACAAATGCACAAATGGCGCTCTTATCGCTAAAAGCGATCTCTTTCAGACAACCGTTGGACGATCACAGTAAAACACTGGAAAAAGGAATTTAGGTTTACCTACGATTATTACCTAATAACATAAAATCAACATTATTCTTCTTCAGAGCTGCCCTGTGGTGAAGTTCCTGCCACCATGGTCTGCCACGAGCCAGTGCTTTCATCTCTTGGTACGACACGACCTTTACTTTGCTCTTGAACTGAAGAAAATGTGTAGACCGGTTGGTTTTTTTCTTTGTCTTCCTCTCTTTCACTGTGTCTTACCGTCAATAATGTTAGTCATATAAATATCGTGTCAGAGTAAATGTCCTATCTCTTTTTTTTCTTCACTTCTTAAGAGTGACAAAAAATATAAATCTCAGGCCCAAACGAGTGCAGCTTTATTCAGGCCGTCAATCCAACCACAAACAATTGTTTACCGCATCGTCTGTAAACTAAACACTACTTAGTCAGACAGCCCGTTGTCACCCGACAACAGATTTAACTTGATTAATAGACGATTTGAGAGCACTTTGATTAATTACACTTGTAAAACCTCAAGATACGGGAATCTGTGGAAGTGAGAAATATGTGCGGTTATTGGTAAGTGCTCGACAAAGGACATGGCATTGAATTTGATTGTTCCTTAGCGAATCCCGTAGATTGATAATTACTGACCTACTCGCTGTATTTTCGACGATTTTATTGTAGTGGATTAAGTATATCGACATTAATCCCATCCCTTATTTCAAAGAGACTAAGGTAATATTAGTAAAAAATGGGTGCAGGAATGCATCTCTGCAAGCCGAGTGAGTAGTGGTGTATATTTATTACTAGCTACCCGCCGCGTGCTTCGCTTCGCTTTAGAATGTTTTCCTTCCCGTGAGGAACTTCTCTCGTCACTATGGATTTTTTCCCGTCCCCGTCCCTATAGTAGTAGTAGTTTCGGCTGTGCGTTGATTCTTAGTCAATCATTCGGACCGAAGGATTTTATAAATTTAAAATCACAAAAACTGTCAATTTACAACCAATCTATATAAGTGCCGCGTTTAATCTAAAAGTTTTATAAGTTAAAATAATTTAGGTATAGAGATAATGGTCTTGGGTACTAAAATTTTATTGCTGTTAATTTCTTGATTTATCCAGCGACTGTGCTACTAGGTTTAAGGTTACAATTAAATATAGGAAACTGATTATTCTGAAAAAAATTGAAGCCCGTAAAAACAATAGTGTCCATATTATTATTATTATTATTTGTGCATTCATTTCTCTTCAGTGAACTGTTCTCACAGTAAAGCACATTCCACACTGGTAATCACAAACGTTACACATCGCTCTCGCGGTTTGTAGTCACTGATAGCAATTACGCATTCGTTCATAATTTATGTGTTTGTTTGACTAATAGTTGGCGGCGAATTAACGAAAATTTCACCCCCAACTATATGTTACCGAAGTTACGAAATTATGTGTTGTATTTGTGGTAAACGGATGTTGTATTTCTACATAGTGAATGACATAGTTGTGTAATATACATTAAAACCGTGTAGAGTGCGACAACGTTTACTTTGCAATAAAAATAAGTCTTATTTCCACCACCAAAAAAAAAGTTTATTGGGGCAACGATATTTTTTGTAATTTCTGAAACTGACAAGATATTATAATGTTTTACACTTGTACTTTCATTTGGGGCTACCAATTATAGTAAAAAGTAATCTGCATCTTTTAACCATTGCAAAGTTTGTTGAAGATTTCAGGTCTTGCTCATATTCTGTCCAGTTCTCGACTCTTAGTAAGATATAACTCTATTTTGAAATCCCTGATTTCTCCCTCCCTGTGTTAAAACGTGACTACTACATTTTTCAGGTACGATAAGAAATATCTGCTGCAGAAAGGATTGAACCTGGGATGTCCTACACTACAACTGTAACCACTGCGCCATCGGGTCATGTCATAGAGAAAGAAAGGTACGCTATATTGTTGCGGAAATTTCTTGTTTACGAAAGTTAATTTATATGCCATTATGTAGGAACCCAAACAAGAACACTTTCTGTTTATTTACAGAATTAATACCCCGCGGGAAAGCCTTACTGACATTTTGGGCCCGACCTTTTTCAATAATAAATAAAATACGCGGAAAAGTCAACCTCAACTTATTCGACAATTTACTGGGACGTATTATATTTGTTTATGCTTGAAGCTTTTTAGCGCATAATGTTAATTATGCTATGAGTAGCTATATATATGGATCTGTTTTCGAGTCAATCGAAATTAGTAGTAGTATTCCATCAGTGGTCTCTTTTAAATGGCTTATTGATTCTATAATTATAATACTTTACTGTGTAATGAATAGCTGTTAGTGACCCGACAATTATAAAATAAAATAAAATAAATAAAATAACAAATTTCACTCGGAATATGGATTATGCCTGTATGTAATGTTTTATCTGCTCGACTGGTTTATACAATTCCCCGAAGTGGTAGGTAGTCACAGAGACTACTCCGATTTTGTATTTACTGCAGGATACTAGTATTTAATGGTATTTTTTACTGATCAATAATGTAAAATGATTTATTTATTCTGATTTATATATTTAATAAACATTGAAGTGCTATACCTACACATTAAGTACAGTATATTATTTCCCAGAATGTGTATAGCCTACTATATTGTGGCTATTTTGATACGAATTTATACAATCATGGTAGGAAGCATAATTCAAAACCACAAATAACAACTTAACTGTTATAGATCGAAACCTACCTACAGTATATCGTCTATCTATATAAATTTAAGTATGCCTATATTATGTAAAACAACATATTGGAATTATCTAATAACCTAGGCGGGAGAAAGTATTAGACATAAATATGGCGTAATATCACTCGATAGAGCAATTGCAGGCTCACTTTTGAACCCAATATTGATATTTTAATATACCTTTCCATAATTTCTAATAACATTTAGTGTGTGCCTTTGCTTTTAATAATATTAGGTAATAAAAACAATTAAGTAACTTAAAAATAACTATTTTATAAATATGTACAGTTTTGGATTTGTATAGTTTAGTAATAATGGCTGCGTTAAAGCGATACCACACGTTGCCATAGCCTTAGGCCCGGGTCTCCTATTACGCGCCGTAGATCGCGTCCAGCGTCTCGCCGTAGGCCGCGTCACGATGCTCATTACATCTACGCGCCAACGTCGGCGTGTGAGGGAGACCGCATCAGTACATTTCTATAGTGAGCATCGTGACGCGGCCTACGGCGTGACGCTGGTCGCGACCTGCGGCGTAAATAGGAGACCCAGGCCTTAATGATTTTACAATTAAAAAAACAAGATAGGTATCTGTCAAAAATGTCATGATAGTTTCCCCTAGAGGCACCGCTTTGTATGCGAGAAAACTTTAACTTTCATAGTTTTCGACTTACTATCAAACCTAGACTATGACCCTCTTATACGTACATGTGTGTACCTAAGTTGACGCGGTGGTGCTCCGTGGTGCATACACCTGCCACACGATGCGTTAAAGTGACGAACCCACACTCTAGTGTGGAATCGCTCTTTAGTGAGTCCTTGTCAATGATCGGAGATTATCAGAATAGAATTTTCTTCAAATTCATAGACCGTATTGTAAATGAGAATGGCCAAATCTGACCCGCTTTGCAGCCACTAACCAAACCTATTTTTATTCAATGATAAAGGTGTTCCAAATTAGGGAATAATATATTTTTTAAAACTAAACCACGTTTTAAAAAAAACTTAGTATGAGGGAAACATCTAGTCAGTACAAAGACTTGAACTTTCAGCACATATAAGTTCTCCCATGCCTCGTTATAATAAAATTTACACCAGGATATACTGTATTCGTGGGCTACACATCAGTATATGTTTCATCAATGGCTGCTCTGGCGGGTCATGGTGCCATAGAGAAATGGCATTCTCCTTTACAGCATTTTTAAAACTTGAATCACACGACTTTTTAATCTTTACGTCAGTCCTAAAGTTGAAATTCGTATATGTCATAACTTCAATTTTAAACTTATCTCAAAAAGCTCTATGAATTTGGGGGTAAATCTTTATTGGTAACCAAAACAGACTGAAAAAAATAATATAAATGAAGTTCAACAGTACCCCGCGCAGTTGTAATGAAACGGCGCGGGTGCGGGGCGCGGGGGGAGGCTGAACAAATGTAGCGGAACAGCAGACTTGCGTACCAATAGTAACAACGCACTCCCCCGAGCGTATCTTACAGCCTTTACTCAACATAACATGCGTGAGTGTGCATAACGGGCTTGTTTTTATTCGGCTAAGCTAAATTGACAATGCTGATATATGGATCAGTTTGATCGTTGCATGCTGATCTTTTAACATCCTGTGATCAAAAGCTAGGAAGCTTTAAGGTTCTAAGTTAATCATTTATGGATATACTTATATTTTATAGGTAGGTATGTCTAGTTTTCCTTGATTTACTCACTCGGCTCACACTGAACTTTCAATTTAATTAGGTAGGTAGTGTACACTTTAAGCAGATTTATATATCTGAAAAGTCATGATTTTATTTATTTTACGGTTGACATTAATTAGGTTTAGCACCAAACCTACGATGAAACTTACAGCACCGCCTAACAGTTTATGTACTAACCTCATACGTTTGTATACATAAAGCTAGACAGTTCAAAACATTAATACAAAGATAAGGTATGAAACACGGTCAGTCTGCGGGCGTGGCGGGGAGCCAAGAGAGCGCATCCAAATATTATTATCAGCAGCCTGCATCTAATAATACTTAGGTATTGTTGACTAGATAAGTTGGTGTTGTGGCCGTTTCAGCACTGGCTAATTTTGATGTGTTTTGCCAAATAATATTAATTATACACAATCTGGCGAAAAGTGGAAGCAGCAATCTGCCTTAACTAAGTGATAAAATGCTTGTGATATGGGTGACAAATACTTGTGTAAAACTAAAGTTTACCGCGGTGAAAGTCAGTTATAGTTTTCAGTCTCTGGGTGTAAAAGTGATTTACTTTATAATCCTTCAAGGGTGGCACTTCCTAATTTTAGTGCACACACACTTTTGTGTTTAATATAGGATACGTTAATCACTTAATTTAATTGCAAACATAATTATGTAAGAATGCGATTCACTTAAGTAGGTACAAGCTACATCATCATAATCCAACGCCTTTATTATATTTCGTATACCTACTCATAGAACTAGTATATAAAATCGTTAGAGAGCTTCGTCCTCGGCCTTCCTCATTTAGCTACCTTCCCAGGTGACCTGTGCTATAGTCATAAATAAAGTCAGACAGGTGCATGTAAAAATCAAACAGCGCGGCGGCCGGCTTCCAAATTTTACGTCGCCATTACCCCGGGAACGATGGAGGGAAATGACGGCAAATATAAGGAGGGAGCAACTCCGACCAAGCTGCATGCCCGCCGTTACACTCAAAGTTTTCACTGTTAAACCCAACTTGTGTAATATACCATCTGGCGTTTTAATACTTTCCACCGCGCTCGATTTCACTTAACTGCTCAATCTGGGTAAATTACATTATTTACTTAGCCAAAGAACAAATAGGATATCCGCCCTTATTGCTCGAATGTGAAAGTTGTGGATGTCGCGCGGTCGCGGCTTTTGAATGAGTTTTGAAACTTGACGCCCTCCGCCGATCGTTACCAAAGTATTTCGTTTAATGTACCCTAAGAACATTCGGTTTTAACTAATTAAGCATGTAAAGTTTTCATATGGTAGAAAGTCCTGTTATAAAGTAGAATAATGCATCAAACATTTACAAAATAAAACTGCATCCAATTTAACTCCAACGCATCGTAAATCGAGTGCAAAAACTCACACTATACATTGTTCAAACATAATTTATCGTGAGCAATATAATACATCTCCATGGTCGTTTCATGCAGACGGCCCCAGTATGGTATCGTAAAGCGGTTTTAATTTGCCCAGTTCTTGGCAATGTTCGCTGAAGCGTACGGGTTTCATTTGTTTCTTGATGTGCGCGTCATACCTCGACACACTGGCGGCGGCAATAGGGGTGCGTGCTCACTGGGGCGTTCTCTCGAGCATCGAGTTATACAGAATGTTTCGAAGAGGTATTAAAGAAAGTCGTCTGTATGAATTAGTTTTGTGGCTCAAAATTTGGAAATAAGTAACGAAAAATAATGCTATATTTATAAATAGATATTTTTATATGTTGTTGTTGTTTTTTTTTGTAGCTGATTCTGACAAAATAAAACAGCATTTCATTGATATTATTTTCTTACATGTAACTTTTATATTATAATTTACTAGTTAAAAACGTGGTTAACTGGTTATATTCAAGTAAGTATAAGTTAACTTTTTCTAGTGTAAACTCAGCCTTACTAATTATTGTGGCACTGGTGGTGCAAGAAAATTCCATTAAACGCTTTGCTAAGAATATTAGCAGATATTATGATTATTTAGCATACCTAGTTATTTTGACAACTTTCTAACTGCTAACACTTCGCTTGTTTGTTAATTTAAATATTTAAACATGGTTTGCTATAAATAATGCACGTCCTTAATAAGTAGTCTAGGTTGAATTAAAGTAAATGGTAATTCTATATCAAATGTAAAATTGGTTGTATCTATTGAATGACATTATGAACACTTGATAGATACAGGATGTCCAGTAGGAAAGTTCACTTTTCGATTCAAGAAAAATAATACTAAATTAATGAAAACCCAAATTTATTTAATATGGAAATATTAGGAAACTCTGCGGGTTTTATTTTTTGTATATCATTTTGTCTAATTGTTTACCATCTCATCGTACACACTCTTCTTATCAAACACGTAAATTTGCCAAAAAACTCTTACAGAGTTGCTGGGTGATATTGTTTATTTACTGCCGGATATTTTCTTTCAGAGTCGCTAGTGTTCGTAGTTTGTTTGAATACACTTTTGAATTCACATAGCCTTACAGAAAATAATAGCATGAAGTGTGGTCGGGTGACCTGGGCGACCAGCAGATGTCTCCTAAAGTCGGTATCAATGTTTATGGAAAAAGTGCCCTAACCGTGTCCATTAACTCCCTGGAGGTATGAAAAGTGGTCCCATCCTGTTAGAAACGTGTTTTTCTGTTATAAGGTGCTTTGTTCTTACAATAGGAACAATAAAATTCCAATTATAATCTTATATCGCTCCGAATTGACCGTCAATGCATGGCCATTCTCATTATCAAAAACTCCTGCCTAGACCTCTCCTGACTTCCTCGGGCTAACGGTTGCTACGTAGTTCAAATATGAACAGTGAATTTTCCTACTGGACACCCTGTATTATGATAAATTTATTATGTAGCATGTTCCTTATATTAATATGATATGTGTATGCATGCTTTGGAATGAAATCTAGATCTATGTTCTTCAATGCTTATATTCTTAATTTGTAATGATTTTATTCTGTTTTGTGTACCAAATAAATTAAATAATAAATATGTCGCAGCGTTGGCAGACAAACGCCGCATCGATGTTGATTTGAGCGTGTAAACGCGTCGTAATCGAATCAGAAACGTCAAGGGATTTTCCTTGGGTAAGGTCGATACAGCCCTGGCAACATTTTAAAAAGTAAGAGGTCACGTGACGTTTAAAAAGTAAAGGGGCCATGCCGCCATTCTGGATTCTGAGCTTGGACGAGTTGGACGTGACACGGGAAACAGTGTGCTGTATCGAACTTGCCGCGTTTCTAAAAGTAATCCGTCTGCATCATCGCGATCTTGCATTGTTACATTAAGTGTTGATTGTAATCTGAATAATCAAGATACGAACTACACGAAGAGCCTATTATTTCCGCCCGCACGATGAATCCACCGCCACACCGAGATGCCCGGCGGACCCCCCTCCCCGTTATCAGATGTGGGATCAGAAGACGCCACCCCACGTGCTTCACACCACGACACGAACTACGAGAAATGGCAGCAGCTTCTAGAACAACAGAATCGGAATTTCCTGACGCTTGTTCGAGCTATGAAAACGCCGTCGTCGTCGTCCGAGCTGAGGTTACCTGATTACGATCCCAGTAAATCCGATGTCGACGCACGTTCTTGGATGTCGACTGCGGACCTGTGCATCAACGACGAGAATCTGCAAGGCGCACGGCTTATGGTGGCCTTGAGCCGCGCTCTGAAAGGTCATGCGTCCACGTGGCTGTCAACTGTATCTTTCCCCTGGATGACATGGAGTGACTTCACGGAGCTTTTCATACAAAGGTACGAGTGCCCAGAAATACAGCTTCATTCCTAATTAATTTGTGTGACAGTGAACCGAAAGAAAATGAGTGCCTTGCTACTTATGCTGCCTCGCTGATGACTGCAATCATGTCACGCTGGAAGAACATGAATACCGAACAGCTTGCTTTGGCTACAGCGTTGGCACATGTTTCCCGATTTGACCGACGTGTCCAACGACTGGCTTTCACTACAGAAGTGACTACGCGCAACCAGCTTCAGTAAAAGCTCAAGGCTGTTTCGTTTCTAAAACGGAAAGTAGCTAATAGCGAGGACTACCCCGATAGTAAGAAAATGCGCAGCTACAGTGCCTCCGTTTCCATAAAGTGCAACTACTGTGGGAAATTAGGGCACGAGTCCACGTTCTGCCTAAAAAGAAGACGTGGTTGGAGGAGACCAGAAGAGCGTTCCCCTTCCCAACCAAGCGACAATTTCAAGAGGATACCGCCTCCATCTACAGCAAAGACTGCGGTCACTGGCTTCCACTGCCAGGGCCAGGGACACTTCGCATCCAGCTGTCCAAAGCGTCGCAGAGAGGACCAGGATGCTGCCAGTGGAGGAGCGAGTGGATCCGGTGCAGCCAAGGAGAAGAGGGTCGATCTATGCGTAGTGAGCGCGCCTGCTGGGATGTTGCATTAATCTGGTGAGCTGTTTTTGTTTAAATATGACTGTAGCTTCAAAGTTTAGAGGCTAGATGTTTCATTACGTGGATGAGGTTAGTGTGACCGGTACTGTGGAATTATTTTCGAGGTTCGAGTCCTGGAACTGTTAATCTGTCGGGTTGCCAGACCTGTTGACTTTCAAAAAAAGGTTATGACATTGAGGTTGATCAAATCCTGAGGTCCTGTTAAGCTAAGGTCATTAGGGTTATGGACATGCGTCCATGACCTCATTAGGTAAATGTCCGAAAGTTGATTCCCTATTTTTGAATTATGATCTTTTTTTATGCTAAGTAATGATGAAGCAATCGATTGAATTGTGTGTTTCTGTGGTGTGTCTTGCTCAATTGTTTAATGCCACTGGAATGACACCGGATGGAGGTGTGCATTCGTGATGAGTACTTGGGTAACCGGATGGAGGTTGCCGGACAAGTGAGCAAGGACCATTGGTAATCAGATCCTGATCCGTGTTTTTGTTTCGTACAGAGTTAAAGATAGTGGATTAACTTTCGAGTAGGTATTGATTTGTTTTGTCTGATACCACTAGATGAAGTGGTAGTAGACTGACGCCGGATAGAGGTTGTGTTGAGTCACTATCAGACGCCAGAGAGAGGTTGTCTTGGATGAGATTATGATTAATTTAAGCTGTGTATACATTCTTCGATTATTTTTAACGTTATTGCTGTTCCATCAATGGGTTTAAGCTGTTTTGAAAATTTCCTTTTGAAACGTGTAACTAATTGAACTTTGATATCCAATTTTGAGATTTAATGACTTTTTGTCTGATACTGTTCAAGTTAAAGCTTCATAGTTCATCAGTGTGATGAATGCAGAGTTCATGAGCCCACTGCTTTCTTCCCTGACTAGGTCAGGACTGGCCGAGTAAAATTCAGTTACTGCGGTTGTTTTTCTTTCTTTCCAGATAACTCACACGAGGACGTGTGAGATGTCATGATGGCCGTGTCGCAGCGTTGGCAGACAAACGCCGCATCGATGTTGATTTGAGCGTGTAAACGCGTCGTAATCGAATCAGAAACGTCAAGGGATTTTCCTTGGGTAAGGTCGATACAGCCCTGGCAACATTTTAAAAAGTAAGAGGTCACGTGACGTTTAAAAAGTAAAGGGGCCATGCCGCCATTCTGGATTCTGAGCTTGGACGAGTTGGACGTGACACGGGAAACAGTGTGCTGTATCGAACTTGCCGCGTTTCTAAAAGTAATCCGTCTGCATCATCGCGATCTTGCATTGTTACATTAAGTGTTGATTGTAATCTGAATAATCAAGATACGAACTACACGAAGAGCCTATTAGGGCTCCCACACATAAACACGACACGATGTCGCATCGTGCCACGACGCGGCGTCGTTTCACGATACGACGTCGCGTCGCGGAAATTTACGACTACCATCGTAAAAAAAACACGACATCGTAACGTAAAGTTCCGCGGCACGATGCCGTCGATACAACATTCATTCCCTAAAAATGGACCGCAGTAGACGCGTACTGCTTCTGCTGTTAATAAGAAGACGAAGAAAGAAAAGACAGATACTCAGAAGATACTGGATCCACCCATTTCTTTCAACAATGAATAATGGGAGTCACTTTTTAAAGAAGTACAATGCCTTGAAAATAGACCACAACAAGTTCGTGTATCGACACGTAACGACGTCGCGTCGTGAATTTACGCGACGCGACGTCGTATCGTGAAACGACGCCGCGTCGTGGCACGATGCGACATCGTGTCGTGTTTATGTGTGTTATTTCCGCCCGCACGATGAATCCACCGCCACACCGAGATGCCCGGCGGACCCCCCTCCTCGTCAAATAAATGTATGAGTAAAGTGACAACCGGATAGCGTATCGGTAAGTAACATCGTCTGTTGAGCCGAGGGTCTCGGTCTCATCATGTACCGAGTCGATATTTTTGGCGGCGAACGGTTTACCTACTGGGAACGCAGCCTAACACGAAACAATTTGCCCCACATTGGTGTGACCGCTATCATGGCACCTACACACACACGCACACTCACACACACATACACACACACCGGCGATACATAATACACGTTATTGATGATAGCGGCCTCTCCCATGTCCAATAACAATAACCCATCGATATAATAGAGCCTTGTTCCTTTTTGAGCGCGAATTCTGTGGACTTATTTCCAAACTTTACACCAATCGCAATTTTAGTTACATACAACTACAACAATCTTATACAACCAAGGGTTGTCAAAGAGTATTGACATAAAGTTATCTCATATGATGTGGCACAAAACTATTGAACATTAAGAAAGTATTTGAAAATTGTAATGCGGGCAATGAAAAAGATGCAGTGACATAAAACCAAATTATTAATTATTCCTAAACGGCAAAAACGGAAAATGCCGACGTCTCAATAGTCCATTTAACAGCGCATCAGTATATGACCGTAAAAATGGTGTAGATATTTTAAATTAGATTGAAATTATATGATAAAAATTGGGGTTTTTGGTTTCGAAATTTTGTGTGTGTAGTGTACTGCTTTTTTTTTGTCCGCGATATTTGATGTTGCTCGCGTCAATTTATTGTTATTGATACCGATCACGATGAACCAATAGGCAATATTTTAAAGGCTTCAGTCATAATCATAGTGATTGCGATAGGCTGCTGTAGTAATAGACAATAAGCCACCAGTTCCCAGCGATGTATAGGGGACGCCACTGACGCTTTTGTGTCAGCGAGTCGTAAATTGAAGTATTGTTTTTAGTTTGCAATATCTATAGAGATATTGATACTGTGGAGTTCCTTTTTTCACTGTTCAATATCCTCGTAACTCGGAGTTCTATTTTGTATGAACCATTGTGTTGAGTTCATTCATCGACATGTTATAAAATAATTGAAGTTTTTCACCTATAAGTTATTACTATTTCTAGAAAAGAATATGGAAAAGGTCAATACGTTTTTGATATAGATTCAATGTTTGATAAATTTACACACATTTACACATCGAAACACAACAATCCATAGTAGGACATCGACCAAATCTGTAAAGTAATAGCCGCAATCTATGTAGGTACACGTATACACACTTGGCAAGCAGCTTCGACATACTGTTATAATTAATTAATTATATTATGACAATACAAAAAAAGAACATCTAAGACCGGCGAGCAAATTAATTATGTATACACAAAAACCGGACACAATAAAATTACAAAACAAATTCTAAACTATAGACGATAGGCGTATCAGTATATAAAAGCGATTTCTTCCAGACAACCTTTGGGCTAGTTTAAAACTCGGGTGTCCAACAACAAGTGACCGGTTGGCCCGCGCCCGTGTCGCAGTCACGGTGTAATTTAATTTCACGAAAAAACCTTCAGGGCGTGGTCATTAAAGACTGTCTGTCGCCGCAAATAGGGCGAACCACTCAGCCCTATTGTATGCGTCAAATTAATTATTATTAATGGTATGAAACGTTTATATACTAAATGGGATTCCGTGAAAGTTGGTGATTTTCCGAATAAGGATAGTTCACTACCTACATTTGCCTTTCCTCAGTTCACAAATTCTTTCTCCGTGAACCTTTTTACAACACTAAATTGAGAGTTCAAACTTTTACAAGTAATTTTGTATAAATTTCAGCAGGTTAAGTGAATATAATATAATAATATGTGGGGACATCTCACACACGGCCATCCGACCCCAAGCTAGGCAGAGCCTGTGTTATGGGTATCGGACAGCTGATATATCTACACAAATACATAGATAGATAGATACTAAATATAAATATCAACACCCAAGACCCGAGTACAAATATCTGTCTTTAAACAAATATCTGCCCCAGCCGGGAATCGAACCCGGGACCTTCGGCTCAGTAGTCAGGGTCACTAACCACTGCGCCATTCGGTCGTCTGAAGTGAAACGGTTCTTCTTCACGTGTTCTATCTATACCTACACTGAAGTACGTAGATTATCCTAACTAATAATTATTATAAATGCGAAAGTAACTGTGTCTCTCTGTCTGTTACTCGTTCACAAGAAAACAACTCAACGGATTTGAATTAAATTTGGTATATATATGGTCTAGTGTTGGATAAATATATTTAATAAAATAAATATTATATAGGTTTTTGCTCACGTGAAGGTTCAAGGTCCAAAGCTCGGCGTGGAGGGCCCTCCCGATGCTTGAGTAATCCGTTTTAATCTTGAGGTTCTCACACACAAAATCACATGTCCACTTATAATTGTATACACAAAAATAATGCCTAATAGTAGCTGGTAATATTTAACCGAAAATACAAATATTCCAAGATCGCGACCGCGCCGAAATTACAAGAGCAGATAACCCGACGAGAGGCTGCCAACGACTGAGTAGACTGTCAAAAATAAAAGAACCTACCCACATACAAATATAAGAACCTACCCACATACAATTATTAAAGTGTTCGTCGGTACCGAACATTCTCCCGCCTAAGCAGTAACCGCTGCTTAAAAATAAATAAGTATACAAATATATACGTACAACCGATTTTTTTTTGTAATTAGTCTTAAGGCAGTCTAGATAGCCTACCTATTGCCCGCTTGAGCGTTGCTCCATTTGCAACCCGAATATCCGCTAATCTGACCACACCATCCGATCCTGGGTAGAGTTTAATTATCCGACCGCGATTCCACTGAAGAGGAGGGACGTTATCCTCTTTCAGCAGAACTAAATCACCTTCCTTAGGAGGAGAGGTGGAGTCCGTCCATTTGACCCGCTGTTGCAAAGTGTGAAGATATTCTAAGTGCCACCGATGCCAAAAACTTTGTGAAATTTGCTGTAACAGCTGAAACCGACTTAATCTATTCATCTTCACATCTTGCAACGGATACTCCGGTAGAGCATCCAGCGGATGACCGATAAGAAAATGACCAGGGGTCAATACCTCCAGATCATGAGGGCTTGAGGAGATGGGACACAAAGGTCTAGAGTTCAGTACGGCCTCAATTTTGCAGAAAACCGTGCTAAGTTCCTCAAAAGTTAATTTTGTTTCCCCTATGCACCGTTTTAAATGAGTTTTCGCCGATTTAACCGCAGCCTCAAACAAACCACCCCATGATGGACAAGCTGGAGGATCAAAAATCCAAGTAATACCGCGCTTGGACATATTATGACCGATATAATTTTGATTTTGTTCCAAAAAACGATAAACTTCCCTTAAATAATTATCAGCACCCTTATAATTAGTGCCACAGTCCGACCGAATAAGGGAGGGCAAGCCGCGCCTTGACACAAGCCGAGACAAGGCGGCAATAAAAGCCTCAGTAGATAGTTCCGAAACCAACTCCAGGTGAACCGATTTTGTGGCCAGACACACGAACACGCATAAGTATGCTTTGGTGATTTTCGGATTCCGTAACTTATGTGTTTTGACCTGGAAAGGTCCAGCAAAATCCGTACCGATACCTTGAAAAGGTCTAGCCGAAGTAACGCGATCACGAGGCAAATTACCCATCAATGGCTGAGTCGTCAGGCCTTTCAATTTGTAACATTGAATGCACTTAAAAGTGACATTCCTGACAGCTCTCCTAGCTGAAAGTACCCAAAAATTCCGTTGTAATATAGCCGTAAGAGCATTTGGTCCCGCATGACAATTTTTCAAATGCAAATCCAAAATTAAAAGTTTTACGAAATGTCCCGATTTTGGCAGAAGCAAGGGATGTTTTGCTTCTAATCCGATCTCCGCATTTTGGAGCCGACCGCCAACTCGCAACAGTCCACGAGAGTCTACGAATGGAGTAAGACTCCTTAAATTGCCTCTGATCTGCTCGCCGTTACCTAGAGCTTCAATTTCCGAACCGAAATGTTTCTTTTGAATCAAACTGACCCAACAAAGTAAGGATTCTTTCCTTTCTGTCACCGTTAAATATTGCTTTGAAATCCGATTATTTTTATTTTTACAATTATGAATATATCTCCGAATCCAACCTGTAGCCGATATTAATTTATCAAGTGAACTATATCTATCTAAAATCCACTCAAATTCCGAATCCGATTCCGTTTTAGTAACTGCACAACATCTAATACCAGGCAGTTCCGAAGGCCTCTCCACCTCGCGAGAGGGCCAGGCGGACTCATGTTGAGTAAGCCAGGCAGGTTCCCACCACAATGGATGAGAAAGTAACGTTGAAGCCGTTGACCCGCGTGAAGCGACGTCTGCCGGATTCAAATTGCCAGGTACATGTCGCCAGGTGATAGTAACCGCAGAATTTTGAATTTGTGAAACTCTGTTAGCCTCGTATACTTGAAGAGTATGAGGTGATGTATTAATCCATGCCAAAGAAATCATACTGTCGGTCCATCCAACTATCTCCTCAAATTCAACGGATCTTTGAAGACAAAGACTCACATGATTGAGAAGCTTAACCAGTAGCACGGCTCCACACAACTCCAATTTAGGAATGGTGGGACGTGTCCTGAGAGGGGCGACCTTGCTCTTAGCCATGAGCAAGTGTACCGACACCGAGCCGTCTTGGTTACTTGATCGCAAATAAACCACTGCCGCAAAACCTAACTCCGAAGCATCACAGAACCCATGTAATGAGTAGCTGCTTGCAGGCTTAGTCATAGTACATCGAGGAATAGCCAACCTTTTAAGGTTAACCAAGTCTTCCCGAAACGCTTGCCACTCACGCAACAAATTCGAAGGTAAAGGATCATTCCAATCGAGCTTGTTTAGCCGAAAACGCTGCAGTAAACATTTAACCCAATACACCACTGGGCAAATCCAACCCTTAGGGTCAAATATCCGGGCAACTACAGATAAAATAGATCGTTTAGTGTCCGAACTCGATGCACCAAGATTTAGTTTATAAGAAAAGACATCTCGAACCGGATCATACAAAACGCCGAGAACCGCAACCGTATGGGGATTTTCCGAATTTTCAAATAAGAGAGGTAATTGTTTATGATCATCAGGTAAACCTTGTAGAATTGCTGAGCTATTTGAAATCCATTTACGGAGCTCATAACCACCCGATTTCATTAAAGTAATGAGTTCTTGCTGAAGGCTCAACGCATCAGATTCCGAATCCGTACCAGTGATTATGTCATCTACGTACACATCTGTTCTTAAAACCGCTGCCGCACGAGGAAGGCTTTCACGCTCTTGCTCGGCGAGCTTCAAGATTGTTCGATTAGCAATGTACGGGCTACACCGCAACCCGTAAGTGTTAGTACACAACTCATATGTGAGGAGAGGCTGATCAGGAGACTCCCGCCATAATATAAGTTGGTACTTCCGATCCGATTCGTCTATTACCGTTTGCCGAAACATTTGTTTCACGTCACAAATGAAAATAATTTTATGTCTCCAAAAATTTAATAAAATGTCCGTTATGTCCCTTTGTAATTTGGGACCAGTGTGAAGACACTGATTCAATGATACGCCCGTAGATGTGACGCAACTGCCATTAAAAACCACCCGAATTTTGGGCACGTCACCCGAATATTTAAAAACCGCATGATGTGGGATAAAAAAGTGTTCCTCGCCCGATTTATAATTAAATTTTGAAACCGACATATGTCCCAGTTCTTCATACTCCCGCATAAAACTGATGTACTCCTTTCTTAAGACCGAATTTTTCATAAGCCGACTTTCTACCGCATGAAATTGTTTCTCGGCTATGTAACGAGACTCACCTAACATTGGACGCGAGGAAACAAATAAAAGTCGAGTAGAGAACCGACCGTCTGATAGCCGATGTGTATTTTGCTTATAAAGCTGTTCACACTCCTCATCAGCTGGGGTGATCTGTGAAACCGATGGAGGCTCCTCAACCTCCCAAAACTTTTGTAAAGCATCCGAAAGTGATAAAGCAAAAACATCACCTGCTGGCTCCGAAGTTACGTCAAACGAATGATCAATAGGTCCCAATAAAATGTAACCAAATACCGAATTATACGCCGTTAAACCGTTTGTACCTAAAGTAATTTTATCACCACCGACTAGTGAACCGTAAACATCCGAACCGAGTAATAACTCAACTGGTTTGGACTTATGAAACTCTGGATCAGCTAAGAACAGTCCTTCACATAAATTTAATACCGATTCATTTAAATTAAATGTTGGCTGATTACCGACAAGATTCCGTAAACAAGTAACCGGAGTGGAAATAACCGGAAACCGCTTTCCCGAAGGTGAAAATGAAACACAAGACCGACCGAAAATATTACCGAGTTCTAATCCTCCTACCTCTCTCACCAGCTCATCCGTAGGTTCTAACATTAATCCTAACTTCCTAGCTAAATTTAAGGTTATAAGAGAGCCTTGGGATCCTGCATCTAATAAAGCCCGAATTTCAACAAAATCATCCAAGTTATCACCATGCACTCTTACAATAGCCGTAGGAAGTAAAATAGTTTTATGTTGAACAGGTGATTGCAATGGGTAGGTAGGAGCCGTATCCTATTGTCGATCATTATAAGGTCGCTGCGGCGCCTCACGTTCGCACCGCTGATCCCTTCGACCATCACCGTCACGCTGAGGGTGATGAGAATAACCGTTGCCGCCCACTTGAGCCACACGACGCGGGCTCCACTGGTCGTTCCTCCGACGCTCCGGGGACGCGGCGCGAGCCGGTGACATCCGAGGTGAACGGGTTCGATTCCCGCCGCCGCCGCGACGATAAAACTCCGCGCTCCCGCCCGCACGCGGCGGCGAGCGTCTGTCCGATGTACCATTATTCACACGAGGCTGTGCAGTGCCTACCCGATTGAAACACAGCAATGGATGGTGCTTCTGGCTACCACATCCATCGCATTGCGGCACCTGGCGGCAGTCACGGTAGTGATGACTAGCCAAACAGAAATAACATAGCCGCTTCCGAGTAACAAATTCCTTCCGAGCTACGGGTGTAAGTTCCCTGAACCGTGAACATCTATTCAACACCGAGTGCGACGACTCACCACAGTAAGCGCAGCACGGGACTTGCGCTGCCGCAACCGCATAATTTTGGTGGCGCCGTGGAGGGCGCTGGTCCTCGCGATTATTATGAGAAACAAATTCTCTCTTGGTACTCTCCAATAACCGACATTCTGTTTCTAAAAATTCTACCAACTCCGAGAATGTTGGTATAATATCTGTTTCCGTACCGTATTTTTGTTCGAACCGAGTTTTAATTGATGGCGGCAATTTAGTACTAGCAATATACAGTAGCAAAAAGGACCATTCAGCTACAGGGAATCCCAAACGTTCCAGCGAGTTTGTTGCCATAATTAATGGATTTAAAAATTGCGATCGCAATCCGATTAAATTTGACGAAATAATTGGCAAGTTCATAATTTGACCGACATGAACGTCCGCTAGATGGCGGGAATTTTGGTATCTCCGCATCAAAAGGTCACGAGCTGTTTTATAACCAGCATCCGATATTTTAATATGTTGAATTAGCCCGCGAGCCTCACCAGAAATGCATGACATTAAATAAGCTAGTTTCTGTGAGGGTGACAAATCCGTACGATTATCTACCAAGCTGTCAAATAAATTATTAAATCCGACCCATTGATCCAAATCACCCGTAAAAATAGGTAACTGCAGGGTAGGTAATCTCGACACCAAAGCCTCTGAGTCGAACCTGTGTCTGTCTGACCGCGGCTCCGACTCGTCCGTGGAACCGCTCGTGCTCCGGCGTTGTTTTAATTTTTCATACATTAATTTGTCAAAAGCTTCTAATGCCCTCACATACTCCTTACGTGCTGCTTCTAAAATTTGATTTTCCGAATTATTTTCCGGGTTCGCAAGTTCAATTATTCGTTGATATGAAGCTTCTAAACTCGTAAATTCCGTATTAACCGTTAACAGTCGAACAGAGACACGGTTGACATGTTCAGGTCGATCCAGCAAGTCAGCACTGTCAATAAGCCATTGAAGTTTTACTTTAAATACCGAAAACGATGCTCTCAAAGCCATATTACAATCTTAAACAATAAGCAACGCAACAATACCGAACTCGATGGTCGGTTATGAATATCACCTCACTTTATAACGTCAATATTTACTAACTCCTGAAATTTATTCAAATAAAACTTTATCCCGTATTATAAGTATAATATTTACTAAGAAATTAACCAGTTATCTTTAATCAAAAAGCTATAGTTACTAAGAAATCGAAGTTACAAAGTGACTAAACCAACCGCCATTTAAATTCACAATAATATAAACTACACTTCAATATTACAGCCGTAAAATATTCAACATAAAGTAACTAGGTACTTTCTCAGGTCGAATCACCAAATCACCGACCAAATCTCACCACAGCAATACTGCACGATTAGTTAATAAATAGGTAAGTATGTTTAACTTAAAAGATAAATGATTCAACGCCCATAGCGAGCTGAGACAATATGGTAATTACTAACGTGAGACGTAATTGTACCTACCGAATATCTGAATTACAATAATAATCAAATTATAGCCGTAAAGTTAAGTAGTTAGCTACCGTAGCTACCGTAGTACCTACCGTACGAAAACCAATACAAATATAAGTATTGACCGAACCGAAATAAATATACCTATACTTAGTACAATAGAAACTGTATTCCGAAAGTAAAATTATTACGTAAACAATATGCAATGAAGCTAACCGAATTGATAACGCCGCCCTGAGCTAACCTCAAAAACTTACGTAACACGAAAACCTAATAATACACTGCCGGGCAATGAAATAGTTCCACCCACAAAATGCCGACAAACACCTTAATATCTCCTAAGATATAGAACCTAGCTTCATGAATTAAAAAGTTTAATGAAATATAGTTTATCATGCAAACATTTTTAAATGCAAACTCTTTTTAATATTGTTTTTTTCGAAGCCATGGATAAAAAAAGATAAGAAGCAAAATTTTCGGGTTTGAAAGTTTAGGAAAACATTTGCTTCGTTTTTAGTTTTGCTTTTTATTTCATTCTTTTTTTTTGTCGTTGTGAAATAATTATGAAATTGTAAAGTCTTGCGGCTCTCGTACCCATAAATCATGCCTGTATCACGCGAGGATTGTGCGAGAATCATCACCATGGTGGACATGGGAACCAGCCAAAGAAATGCGGCCAGAATAATGGGCGTGACTCATACTACTGTACGACGAGTGATCTAAAGGTTTAGGGAGACAGGATTAAACCTGAGAAGACCAGGTACTGGCAAGCACAACAGTCCGAAAAGATCGATTCACGATTCAAGAAATCGACATCAGACGGGAGTAGCGGTTCAACAACAACTTCTACAAGTTCGAAGGGAGCCAATAAGCGAGTGGACAGTCAGGAGACGTCTTGCCGAAAGAAGATTAAAGCATTACAAGCCAGCAAATGGCCCAAAACTGGAACGGCATCATAAAGTTGTCCGATTGCGATACGCCCGTAATCATACAGAATGGGGTGAGGACAAATGGGGCAGAGTGATGTTCTCATATGAGTCATAATTCATGCTGTACCATCGTGATGGGAGGAAAAGAGTATACCAACAACCAGCATAACATTTTTCACAAGTATGTTTTGAAGAAAAAGTGGCACACGTCGGAGGCAGCTTTCGCGTGCGGGTGGGTATCTCAGCAGATGGTCGAACAGCGTTAGTTCCAATCGAGAACGGGAACCTCACTACTGTGAGATACACCAATGAGGTCCTCAATGAACATGCTGGTCCGTTTTTGGCCAATATGGGCGAGAATGCAATGTTCATGCACGATAATACACGGGCGCACACTGCTCAAGTTGTAAATGAGTATCTTCATGACGTAGGAATCCACAAAATGGAGTGACCAGCAAGGAGCCCCGGTTTGAATCCCATTGAGCATGCTTGGGACGAGCTTGACAGACCTGTGAGAGACCGAGTTCCACCTCCAATTACACTTCGTGGTTTGAAAGACGCGCTCATCAAAGAATGGGAGAACATTCCTCAGCATATGCTGAGGAATCTGGTATTCAGCATGCCCAATCGCGTAGAAGCTGTATTGAGAGCACGTGGAGGAAACACCAAGTACTGAGTTATCAAAATGCCACGTTTACACCTAATAAACGCATAATTAGAGATTTTGTTTTATTTGCCAAATGCCCCATTTTTTTAAAAACATTTAATTTAAATTTTTATTACAATATTTAAGGTTTTACATGGGAATATTCTGATGCGCAATTAAATATTCTTCAATATTGCAGAAGGCGTTATTAAGCTAGCATTTTCCGTTTAGGAGTAATTTGATGTTATATCAGTGGAACTATTTCATTGCCCGGCAGTGTATATAGCCGTATTAAAACCACGCACTGCTACCAAAATGTTGGATAAATATATTTAATAAAATAAATATTATATAGGTTTTTGCTCACGTGAAGGTTCAAGGTCCAAAGCTCGGCGTGGAGGGCCCTCCCGATGCTTGAGTAATCCGTTTTAATCTTGAGGTTCTCACACACAAAATCACATGTCCACTTATAATCGTATACACAAAAATAATGCCTAATAGTAGCTGGTAATATTTAACCGAAAATACAAATATTCCAAGATCGCGACCGCGCCGAAATTACAAGAGCAGATAACCCGACGAGAGGCTGCCAACGACTGAGTAGACTGTCAAAAATAAAAGAACCTACCCACATACAAATATAAGAACCTACCCACATACAATTATTAAAGTGTTCGTCGGTACCGAAAATCTAGAGTAGTCTAGACCCTAAGAAAGAACATAGGCTACTTTTTATCCCGGAATTCCCACAGGAAAACTTTTAAAGGTGAAGCGAAGCTCGCGGGAACAGCTAGTTTATATTATTATAATTCATAAGACTTATTCATAAATAAATTCCAAGGATTCCATATCATTATTCGGCAGGAAACTCTACAAACCCACGCACGTGTAGAATACTGTACAAGCCTTCTTTTCGAACACATTTCGTATAATTTGAAACTCCACCAAGAAATCCTTAATTAAAGTCGCGGGCATTATGAAAGTTTGTAAGCTGCTTGATAACTTTTGTTCACGTTGAGACGGTACTAATTTATTGTTTTACAAATTGAGGTACTACCTACAGTAGGTAGTAGTAGATTACTATACCACTTTTGAAACAACCTGAAGATAAAGTTAGTAGTAGTAGTCCCCACCCATAAATCTTAGTCTAAGCAGTTACTGCTTAGACTAAGATTTATGGGTGGGGAAATTTTATCTTAATACACCTCTACCTTAATCAAATCTCAAAAGGTCTATAATACTTAATATTTTTAAATCTCCCTTTATTAAGTGGTTAGTAAAGTTACTTAGGTAAATAATAGTAAAAAAGCTATCTTATATTCTCTAACTTTATCTTCAGGTTGTTTCAAAAGTGGTATAGTAATCTGAAAGGGGGTAGGTTAGGAACTAATTATGAACATCGTTTTTCCTACTACAATTTAAAGTCCGCTTCTTACGTAAATATTTTTCGCCAGCAGCCACCTAATACTGTAAGTGGTGCAGCACAATTCAAACATTATTACATTTACGAGCTAAGATTTTTCTCTATAGATAATTCCATAAAACTTATCACCGTACGTTCCATTGTGTGTTATTCATTAGCCGCTATTTGAACATTGGGACGGCTCCTCAGCTGTTAAAAATTTACAGTAAATGCGAAAGGTATTTTATAGTTATTGCGGTAGATTTGAATTTTGCTGTTGTTAGCATATAACTATTACATGACATAAGAGTATTGTCATCATTCTTTCTAAATACTTATAAGATAACTACCGTATCGTGGTTGCAATACATTTAAGTGCTTCTATTCTATTCTCTGTGGAGGTGAAATTACCTGCACCTGGCTCTCTCGAGTGGAACCTTTGTGCATAGCCACAAGGCCAGGATTCGAACCCGCATCTCTGGCGTGAGAAGCGGGCGCTTACCCGACTGAGCTACGACCGCAGCCCTCTCATTTAAGTGCTTTTTACCAATAGGTTCGAAGTAGTATTTGCACCTGTACCTTAGCATATTCTTGATTATAATTTCGGATTCTGCATAATGAAGAAGGGTGAGGACAGGAATCGAATGTTGTGTCACTTCCCACAGGCCCACGTGAATCGTACACTGGAAGATTTTTAGCTTGTAGCCCTCATAAATATTACTCATCGTTATAAGCTTTCAATTAACAGTGCACCGGCTATGATTTTATTTGTTTATTAATTAAAAATATCAGAGAAGAAATTACGATTAAAAACATTCGTAACTTATCTTATTTTAATCCATATTTTCAGTTACCTTAACCATATGGCGGTATACCCCAGTATACAATGTACTAAGCTCACGGGTAAAGCCATATAAAATCGTTATAAGTACTGGTGTAAAGCCCAGCATCTGGGACTGTTGCCAACGTTAGGCGCATTGCAGAGAGATGAGGTATCAAAATGAGATATTGCACGGCACATTCGACCAGTTGCAATAGTATAAATTATATGCCGGAGATATTTTGTACGCAACTTCGCGGGCAAATGTGGTGCGTTTATGATTTATTGTGTTCGGTTCGAATCGGGGTTTCAAACTGTTTTGTCGTATTACACTTATAATGTAAATTTAATCTTAATTTGAACAACACGAATCTACCACTGTAATCCTATCATCCGATTGTCGGAAAAAAATGAGAGTATTACAGGCTGTGGGCTGGAGAGACATCATTTAGTTGCTAAATTTCAAGATGCTAAATTGCAATATATACATTTACGTAGGAAGTAATAATAATAGTAATGTGATTGTTAAATGTATTTCATTACTAATCATTAGAACCATTGTTATACTTACGTTGTAACTAATATTTAATCTTTGGTTAAGTATACTTTATTGAATTGAAAGTACGTAGCAGACAAATTTCAGTGTCTAAAATATAAATGAAAACTAAACCTACCCTACATAGTACATGGAAAGCTTCAAGGGCGTACCCAGGTAGGAGCAGGGGGGGGCTGCTGCCCCCCCCTAGAAGATAAAATAAACGTAAATTTTTCTGCCATGTAGGAATTAAAAACGTAATATCTATCTAAATATCCAAACGAAACAAAAAATCTTTTCTTTTCAGTAAGATATTTTGATTAATATTCTTTTATTTATAATGTTTCAATATACCTGACCGACCATCATCTCGGAACAGGTATGAGCTGCCCCCCCCCCTAGCTGAAATCCTGGGTACGCCCTTGGAAAGCTTATACAGTAGTTTCCACACTAGGCTTATGCATATCAAAACTTTGTCCAATTTAAAATAACCTTTCACACAGTTGTATGATATGGAAACTCCGGGCTTATAGTTTGACGGGTACCGGAGTGTTTCTCTGGACGGTACAACTTGGTTGCTAAAATTAGGGCCGGCCTTAAAATCCATACCTACAAAGTTTATAAAGGGTAGAATTTTATTAGTTTTCATCCGTCACGTCAGATGCTATTTTTGAAAACTAAAAAAGTTTCCGTTTTCTCCTGTCATCTGCATACACTATCTGTCAAAAGTTTCTAGATAGTTTCCGCTAGAGGCGCCACTTAGTATGCGAGAAAACGTAAACTTTTGTAGTTTTCGCCAAACTATCAAACCTGTACTAGACCCCCTGAAAGTTGCTCAGTATACCAATCACATCGACTCATTGACTGGCAGAACACTGATAAAATTCAAACTGCCTCTACGTAAAATTATCTAAAATATTACTTAAACATTTTATTCTAACCAGTAAATGTCACGTACAGAACAATTAATTAAACTAAACGATAAGTATTAAGTTCTTAGGCACTTAAAATTTGTTCAACTCAAGTGATGATATTTTTGAAAGATGTCTGTAGGTTAATACTTACGAGTACTTTAACTTTCTGTATCAAGAGGGAATTTTCCATCGTCCCCAACTTTCACCTTATTTTATTTAATTTAGTAAAATTATATTTCTGGGTGAAGGTTAGATGACAAAATTTGTTTTTTTTACATGATGTTATAAGTTGTTTTTTTATTATTTAAAGGCTACATCCACGTATATACCTAGACGTAGGTACCTACTGTGGGCTGGAAAGAAACCTGACCCCCTCTCAGTAGCAATGTCACACTCGAGGGTTTGTGCATAAGCAAATTCTACATTTAACCATTTTCTGTGAATATAAGCAGACTGCATGCAGCAGTTACAACAAAGGCAGCTGGGGGGTCACTCTATATGACAAAAAACTAAGTTTCGGAGCGCTTCTGCGTAGGGCACGACTTTATCTTGTTGTATTAAACGTGTCGATTGCACGACGCGAGAGGTCTCGTTCGTTTGTTTTTCGTCAGTATAGAGTAACCCTCAGGGCCGGCAGCCACGGTGTATTATTCAAAATAGTTGCCGCCGCAAAAGTTACGCGCCTCCGGGTAAATGTATATTGAAATTTAAAATATAACTTCTTTCTCCAACTGTATCAAGTAAGACTTTTTACAAAGTTATTTTCCGACCAACAAGTTACTGTATTATCCGAAATACGAAAGTAAAGAGGTGCTCCTGAAGGGTTTTCTGTCAAATTCAACTACAAAAATAAACAACTACAAAAATAAATTCACGTTGTTCTATGAAAGTAGTAAGTAAAAGTTTAGTCAAATAAACATTTTATTTTACAAAACGGGCACCTAAATATAAATATAAATTGAAGACAATTGACAAAGGAATAGGCATCACAGGCAACGAACCTGAGAAACATCTCCAATAAATTCTTTATTTAATTATTTAACTTTTCAGAGCGACCAATCTAAATCAATTGAGACTTTATAATTAATTTCACGAGAGTCCTTATCGAGCTCTGGGCGCAGGTATTCACTAATGAATTACCCCAGTGAACTCAATGGCCCTTCAGCGTTTTGTGAAGGTTCTGTAAGAAAAACTCCTCAAACTTTTAAAGGGGTCAAGTATGCATTAATTTGTTAGTAAATTGTAGAAAAAAGTTTTTTATTGCATTGAATTAGGTACTTCTTAAGAATTCGTGCCGCGTTTTAGATTGTACAACTTTGTTTTTCGATGGAAGACTTCGTTTACTTTATGGTATTTTATTTTTATTTTGGCACAAACTGTTTAAGAGTTTAAGATTAAATACCTTTTATGTATTCAATATTTACTGTGGAGGTATATTATTACATACTGAAACTTCAATCATAATAATATTGTTACGATAGCACATGGGAAAATTGAGGAAAAACTGACATTCCGACTTTTATCAAATAATACCTCGGATGTTCTTATAAAGAAGGCTGTGAAACATCAATCATTCCGAGTTTGTATGTTGGAAATTGATGCGCATACAAAATGATATGGAGTTAAAGATATCTATCATTTTTGCAATTTCCTGACAACTCTCGACACACTCAGTTCGTGAGAGTTGGTTCGCGAAAGTGCTTTTCTGAGTATGGAAAATGGTATTCCATTCAATGATCCAGCAGTTAAATGTACTTATATGGTGGCCGTTTAAGTCTCATGATAACATACATACATAAACCCTGGCAATATAAGACATGCATGGCCCATATAAAACTTGTAATTATTACCAGCTATAACTTTTATCACAATGCTCTTGTCTCACCAGAAAAAATAGTTATGATTTTTTTTTATATCTTAAATTGCTCTGTTTTGTGTCCTCTATTACCCTATTGCTTTCAATTATTTCTTTCAGTGCTGCTCTGTATATTTTTACGTAATTCATTAGTTCATCTATAGTGTTTTTTTATTAGATGGAGCGATATCTTGCGAGCTTACCTACGTTTATCATTGCACGAAGAATCATATTCTTCGTATAAATTCCGGGAAAAACAAAACATTCAGATATCTTGAAAAATCCAAAAAAAGATCATACCTTCGTTCAGTAAAATAATTCAAAACTATAGCTTCACTATTTCATTTATTTAAGGTAGCAGTTGTAAAACCATGCTTTATTAAAACTAGTTGCTTTTAGTTGACAACATGTAACAAAAGCATACAAGTAATTGTTACTGTACGGTGACTTTTACAGAGTGAATTCAGAAAGGTCACCTGTAATTTCAGCGTCCGTTCTCTTTCATTCAGTGTTCATAAAAGGTAACAGAAAGGCTGCCCATCCTGAGAGATTTTCTTTATGAACAGAGCCTTTGAACATGTGATGGGTGGACAATGGACATAGTGATTTTTGTAGCTCTATTTAGGCCCTGGGTCAATCAGGCACACTGGCGTTGTTACATTGACTGTACTATGTATTGGGCTAGGAAAGGGTGTGTGACGCTAAATCCAATACATACGGAGGCTACCTACCTAGGCTCACGTCTGTAGTCCCCGATTAGGTAGTCAAAGGTGACTTACAACCGAGCTTCCTTCTTTTCGCAGTAGATATATATTGACGTTATACAATGCACTTGGACTGTAAATGCATGGTACATACACATTTAAAAAATCATTCATTTAAAAAAACAACATCGACAGTCCCATGTTATAAAATAGAATATGTTCATATCGGTATTATAGCTATAACGTAACAATCCAAGTAGGTGTCTTTCTATTATTAAATCACAATATACATACATACTTGCCTAAACTCAATAAGTTATCTAGCCATTGAATTTTTTAGTTGACTACCCAATATTTACACCCATAGAACCTGTGAACGACTTACGATAAAATATTATATTATTATTATTCCCTATAAGTACTTAGCGTGTTTTGGTATAATAAGAACAAATAAAGTTAGTATGGGTTCATTATTTTATCAATCAATACAAGAGTTCGAAGCCCACGAAGGTTGGTTGAATTTTTAGATATCTATAATTTTTTTGTGATTTGCGATCAAGCAGTTAAATTTAGTATTCAGAGTTTTTTTCCTATCAGATAAAATACACCGTCAAATGATAAAATTTCAAATTGTAGTAAATCGAGAATCAAATCAAATATACAGTTTCGTTTCTCATGATCGTAATTCAAATCTATGTTTCTTATTATGGCATTTTGAGGGGCCATCCTTAGTGTAACGAGTTGTACCATCGAAGCCAGAGCAGCTGGAGTTGCGTCATAAAAACATGATTCATGTGCATTATTTTCTATTTTACGGCCCATAAAATAAGGTTTTATGTAACGTAGTGTGGTAGATTTTCACACTTGTTCACACCTAGAGCGATGTTAAATATGTTTTATGGTAATAAACCGTGATTAAACTCCGGGCTAAGATAGTAAAGATAATAAAGCGTACGGAGAGAGTATTTAATTAAACAACAGAGTTATGGCATCGCTGGTTATTAATAATTAATAAATGTTTTATTAATAGCCTCTAAGGGTTAACATTTTATCTTTGCTTAGTATGAAAGTAAACATAAACAAACAAAGTAAGCATTGATTTATGCAGGGATATAAACATGCTCCCGTTAAATTTACCCTCATTTTCAAAGTGAACTGGTGTCCCCAAGAAAATTACCGTCGAAAAGAAGTTTTTTTTTTCTATCTTTACGAGTATAAATATTATAAAAGTTTATCTTAGATATAAAAAATATATAGATTGAAAAAGTATATAAGTAGTTATAAAGAATTAAGTTAAGAATAAACTTAGTTAAAAGGCTGTATGCCAAGTTTTTGCACCTATAAAAAGATTCGCTAGTTTGACTTTAGTTTAAATTATATCCCATTTTGAATTCTGGACTCTAACGTGGTTGCGAAAAGGTACCTCCTAATGCCAAGTTGCCCGCCAACGATACAGTTCGCGGGATACATTCTGGTAAACTAATTTAGTTCATATTTTTTATTAAATTTGTTTCGGCTATATTTATTTATGAATTATAACCCTTTATTGCATACACATAGAAACATACAAAATAGGTACAAATCATTACAGTTGACAGTCTATGTACACAATGTAGGTATACACATAGTGCATCAAAAAACTTCATGGTGTAACAATTACTGAGTGCATATTACAAGTAACTGTACTTAGTTCCTTGTTAAAATTATGTGATGCAACTATCATTCTATACAAATATTTTTCTTCAAATAATCCGTAATTTATTTTTGAGTCCCTTCGATCACGAGTGCTGTCAACTCAAATCGCTAGCGTAATTTGATAGCAATTTGTATGACGAGTGAATACGTTGGCGCTTTTCTTTTTCCAAATATTTGTGTAGTATCGTACAACGCTCGTGATAGACACACTGATGCTGTTGTACTACAACTAAAACATCGTTAATGTATGGTATACAAACTAACCAATGCACTAGGGGCGATCTAATTTTACAGCCCACCATCAAACATGCTGCAGTCAGAGACTAAGACCTAGCCTGTGTCTAGTCTCTACCTATCACCGACAGGCTACGAGGACCCCACACATTTTCTTAACATATTAGCAGAATTTGTCTTCCAGAAGGTCAGTTGGCAAGCGGCGGCCGCGGTGTGTGGGCGTGGCTGGCCCCGCCCCTGCCACGGCAAATGGACAAAACCCTAAGTCCGTACCCGTTCTAATTTGAATTTGCAACTTTGTTTATCTTCAACTTTCCAACTTTCAGCTCAGATTGTATCCGAGGTAGTTACGATTTCATTTCATATATGGATAATTGTAACGGCTAACTTTGGAGGTAATAGGTATTTGAGGTCCGTTCTCAAAATATGGTGTGGAAGGTACTGCATTTTTTCTGTCTGAGAAACCGTTGTCGTTCAACGCGGTTTCATTATATGTATAACTTAATCGTGATTAATTAAATTAATGTGCTACATTTAAAACTATGTAGGTATATTAGTATACTAATATAATTATAATTCAGAATACAGACATAAACTGAAATATATCCTGCGCGACTTACGAGAACACGGCATTGTAGCTCAGAATAGGACCTTAATACATCACATACTCGCATTATATGAATAGTATTTGCATAACATTCTGGGACAATAATTATGTAGCCCATTCCCACTCCGTCGCATCCACAATCAGAACACAATAAGTGGAGAGAGAACAGATAAGCTAATTTCTGAGACTAGACTCGTCTACCAACTCTGTTATTCTCACTACTTAGAACACTTAAAAAAGGAGAAATAAGAAAAAATACATTATTATATTACCAATTTTATGTATTTTACTACTAAATGGTACTGATTGGTTTGGCATTCAGGAAACACCATGAACATATAAATTAAACCTATAAATTTATTTCTACGAAAAGGTAGGTGAATAAGAGAAGACATAAAAACAATGTTTAGTATACTTACAACATAACCTTAAATAATTAACCTGCACGCTATTTATAGGTACTTATCTCTATTTATATGTCGAGAATAATATTGCCCTATTTTATTGTACCTACACCTCGTTCGCCGTAACTCCGTTCGCTTATATTCAGTGTTCTAATCGAGTCTGCTCTAGAACTATGAGCTTATCTGCTATTTCCATACAAAAGCCTTTCCATCCCGTTGATACAAAGCCAGTTAGGAGAGCAAACTCGGAATTTACACTTGCATCGAAAGGTAACTCGTCCATAAATGAAGTTCGTAACTCTGAAAGGCCATGACCGTTCTGTAACGAGATTTATTATCCGTACTAATACAGTAAGTAAGATAAAAGTATAGCCTAGTGGGGGAGCTTAGGGATCTTAGTTTATTAACTTGTAATTGCTTGTAATTTTCGTGAGTTCAACAAAAAATATGTCACGTGACAAACGTTTCTATAGAGGCTCATGAGTCTCATGACATTTAAAAATCCGGGAAATGATCTGTGAGTGAGCGCTTTCGCATAATCAGGTTACCGGTACAGGTAGATACAGGAAACCCGATTCTCTTATACTACTTAACACAGGCTAAAACAAATGATTTTTTTGCGGAAATTGAGTAATAGAGCTAAACTCACTAAAGTAACAGTACAAAAGGGAAACGTAGAAAGCTTCGTAGAAAATTCAATAAGAATGAATGAATCACAAGGGTAACACACGTTTTTTTTTAATTTTCCTTGTAGCTTTTATTAAGAATTAAACTTGCTATGCCCTACAGGGTACTATGTTAAGAACCATGTATACATAATGTTAAGATCAATGTAAAACTTAAGTACATAGTTGCAATAAATATATTACTATTACTAACGAGATGTTCGCAAATGAATTTAGTACGACACGCAATATGCGGCAAGCAACGACCACAAAAATGAAGCTACAAATATCTGTTAATCTTGAGATAATAGTTGTTATTGATAAAATATTATATGATAATAAATGCAGCAGTTACCAGTGATCTCCCAATAACGATTGATTATTTATTAATAGTATCTTGATACTGTCATATTATAGTCAAGTTGAAATTGCCAATTCTGGAGGGTACATCCGAATCCACGTTGTTCGAAGACACTGTACGACACTATCGATTCATACAAATTAATAAACACTATTGCTAAAAATCTAATTATAAGCTAATACAATCGATGCCTTAAATTTTACTCTTTTTCAATAAACATAGGTTATTACCGCGTGAGTGCTTCAATATATTATGACCACTTGCATCATGTTAAATACCTACAGTAATACAAATAAACATATAAAAAGTTTTTGCTAACTTAATTAACTTAAACTTGACATTGTACATTGTACAACCCACGTCATATCAGATTTGAACCTCAACAGAAGACGTTTATTTCGAGAAATGAGAAGAAAATTAATATGAAGGGCAAAATATAAGCCTCTTATATTCGTTACTTCATAACTCTCAGACCACTAGTAGAAGACTGACAACATGCACATATATATAATGTAGAAATGGAAAACCTACCTACAGTCCTACATACTGTATGAATTATAAAGTACTTTTTATTTATTTATTTTATTTTATTTAACTCTTTATTGTACAAATATTACAAATAAAAGTACAAAGGGTGGACTTAACGCTAAAAGCATTTTCTGCCAGTCAACCCGCAGGAGGTACAGGAAAAAATAGGTAATAAGGTGTACAAAAAAAGAATTTAAAAAAAAGGAAAAGAATAGTAAACCTAAGTCACTTAATATTATACCTAATTAACCTATATATACAAATATACCGATACATACAATATATTACACATAATATATATACATAAGAATATCTAATACATACATAATAATATATACCTATAAAATATACTTAAGCGGTTCAGGAGAAGCGGTCTATTTATCTAACTTGCTAAGGTAGTAAGCACGAGTCAAACATTTAAACACGTTGCGAGAAGGTGCATTTCTAATATTATGAGGAAGATTGTTCCATAATCGTACAGCCGTGACCGCGAAGGAATCGGACATAAAGCCAATCGGACTTAATATATAATTAAAATGGCTAATTTTTTTTATCATTATCATGAACTTGGTTTTAGTGATAAGACCTACATAATTATGCTCACGAGTCTCACGACTATAAACCCCGAAGGGGTAATCACAGGTGACCCGCAAGTGAACCATCCGCATTTCGCTGTACAGTCAGCTGCATAAGTAGGTATGTATACACTTTTGTACTTTGTTAATCTGAAACCATCCATTAATACATTGAAACATTGACGGTTCGTCAGTATGACACGGTACAGAAGTGTACTTATCTTATAGCTATTTATGCAGCTGACCGTATTTTTTTTTAATCACGTGATAAGTCGCGAGCCGTATCGCCGCTTTTGAATGAGTATAATGCACTTAGGGTACACATCTAGAATCTAGATGTGTACCTACTACCTACAGCTAAGAATAAATTTTATAAGGATTATACTAGTTCGATGTTTTTTTACATTTGCTTGTAAGTGTGTAACAAAATGAAAGCCTTTGTACCTTCTGTATAAAGAAAATAAAATTAGTCTCAAATATAATCCCATTTTGACAGTATTCGTCATCAAAAAAATTTATATTACAAACAATTGTTTTAGGGAGCTGTTCAAGGAAATTAAAGGAAATACTTATCTACAAAATGTTTTAAGGTACGAGGGCGATACCGAAATGATCGGGAATAGAAAAAAGTACAAAGATATCATAATATTATTTACTTTTATTGTTTTTCAAAGTAGTCTCCGTGACATTCAATGCACTTTTTCATTCGATTAAACCAATCATTGAAACAGTAATTCCAGTCTGAAGTGGATACTGTCAAAACAGCTGATTTGTAAGCTTCGACCGCCTCTTCTGGGCCGCTAAACCGTTGACCACGTAGCATATCTTTAATTCTTGGGAATGTAAAATAATCATTGGGGCTCAGATCAGGGCTATACGGAGGATGGTCCATCAACTCCACGTTTTCCATATTTAAAAACGTTCTTGTTTTGCGAGCGGTATGAGAGCTTGCATTATCGTGGTGAAGGATTATACGACGATTCGGGTTAGTTTTACGAAGTTCTCTTACGACTTCCGGCAAACAAACTGTTGTGTACCAATCAGCAGTAACCGTCCTTTGTTCTTGTAATGGAATCGTAGCCACATGGCCAGTTTTCGATACAAACGAAGCGACCATTTTTTTCGACACGCTGCGTGAGCGAATAACTTTTGTTGGCTTGACCTCACCTTCGAAGACCCAAACTGCCGATTGATGTTTTCTTTCGGGCTCATATGAATAAATCCACGATTCATCACCAGAGACGATATTGTAGACAGCATTTGAACTGCCTCCATTGAACCGTTGCAGAGCAGATCGACACCAATTAACACGAGCCGACTTTTGTTCCTCAGTCAAACGGTGGGGCACCCAGCGCGAAACTAACTTCTTGACACCCAGTTCTTCATGTAAAATGGTTTGAATGGCTGTCATACCAATGCTGAGAGAAGCCCGAATCTGCTCGTATGTCACATGTCTATCTTCTTTTATTAACTGGCGTACAGCATCGATGTTATCTTGTGTTACCGCTGTTTTTGGCCGACCAGTAGAAGGGACTGTGGTAAGAGAGGAACGTCCACGGCGAAACTCAGAATACCAACGATATATAGTCGTTTTACTTGGTGCTTCAAGTTTATAAATAGAAACAAGCTCGGCGAGACATTGTTCTTGAGATAAACTTCGACGAAAGTTGTGAAAAATTATTGCACGGAAATGTTCCCGCGTAAGCTCCATTTTTTACACCGACTTGTCAAATTCAAATGGTCAATACTCTTTTATTTTTTACTTTTTTTTAAATTCGAAAATGGAATTATGTTTGAAAAAACACTACATTTGATACACCAAAAAGGTTCCACTCTAATTTATTCCTAAGTATTCTATTCCCGATCTTTTCGGTGTAGCCCTCGTACACGTACCTACTGTCAACGTGTGTCCAATATTCTTATTTCGAAATGGAATCTAGTTTACTTTCGTAAAAGCAAACATTGGCAGGAACACAATAAAGCACTCGCTTTCATTAGTTTATTTGGAAAGCATAGAGAGTAAACTTTTTAACTGCATTAAAAGATGAGTTTTAAAGTAAGTAGAAATAATTTTGTTTATTACGGAACTATAACAATAGAGGTTAAGAAAAAAAAAAAAAAAAAAACGGAACTTATTAGTTTGATTGGGACCCGGTTTCAGACGTGGTTGGGTCTGATATAATGTAGTAAGTAAAGATATTTTAATTCGGGACTTGTAAATAAGTAGTAAACTTAAAAAAATATAACCAACATACTCTTTATTTTGCGCCGCATGGTAAAATATTACAAAATACCAGTCTTAATTACAAACAAAAAATAGTAAAACAATTATTGAATGCCCGTATGTGGGACAAACTTCGAATTTATAGCAACATAACGAATATTATTACTTTATGCCATAATTTCAACGTTTGAAACAAAACTCTTCAAATACACTACAGTGGTCTGTTCTGAACAACAGATAAAATCGGTCTGACAACGTTTTCAGTATGAAACACAATAGACTTTTGTTCCTATCCTGGAAATAGTAGGAAATGTTTCGCCTCCTCTAATTTGTGAGGTACGGTTGTTCTCAGAGTTGCAAAAACAATTTCATTAGTGGGAAAAATACTCAATTGTGTTTCAAAACTAAGCTTTTGTATAACTTTTACATAGGATATATTCTACAGGCTTCAAGCGGCATAAAATTTTCTACCTGGTTTTCTTTTAGCGAGCTATAAGGTCTTGTTTTCCAATTTATTTAACAAGAAAGTTTATGACCGAGCTGGGCGGAATCTGTGTGTGGAAGGCAGATAGCAGACATAAATTGGGGTTCCTTAGGAGATTTGATTCAGATTATAGTAATGTATTCATCTCAATTCTGTCCTAAAGCCTTTTTATTTCGGGGCGTCCCCTCGGAAGCGACTCCGGAGCAGCAAACGTCGAAAATTGCAATCACGTAAATTGAAAATTAATGGTCCGCGAAATCCAATTCTGTGTGAAGGGAAGCTCCTTGATTCTGCCCATGTAGATTCAGCTCCAGCCAGCACTCTTATATTAAAACTGTCTTCGCAAACTTAATCCGGTTGTGTGATCAACTTTCTTTATTATTTTTGTTTTTTACTTCTGTTTTTATGTCGCTGAGATTTTTCTTTGTTAGGTTATTTACTTAGATATTCTAGACGCCCTATTTTACAGGATGTTTTGGTGTTTTTTTGTGTGTTATTAACATATAAATAATCTGAAACAAACACGCATGCCTATAATTTTGGCGGAACAGTCAACATTATCAGCCACTCCGCGCCAATCGAGATCGAAATTGAATTTTTGGTCTACGCTCGGACAGACACTTGACACGGATTCTGCCTTTGTAGGCCTGTTGACCTTTTATTTTATTTTATTCATAGATTCGATTGAATTGTGTGAACCAAACCTGGATGAATAGCTTATATTTAGTATTATAAAATCTATCTAGACGGCTCACAATTTCTTTAGTCGAAGATCGCACGTAGTACCTGCGTTGTGTGACCACATATTTTCCTGATGTCTTTACAAGGAGCCATCAAAGATGGACGTGCTTGCTGAGGTTTAACTTTGTAACGTTCTGGCGCCCCCGCCCGCCCATCAACACGCCTCTTATACTTTTATACCCTCGAATAAACAAGAAAAATCCCCCTCTACACTCACTTACTCAGACAATATTAGCAGAATATTCCTTTTGTCACTCTATTGAACTACACTCGCGAGCAACCAAATCGACTCAAGCCTTGACGGCGCAAACATACATTAATACAAGTAAAATTATGAATAGAAATAATAAAAATGATATGTCATTTAAAAGCTTAAGATGTCAGCTTTAATTTGATATCATTATTATTGAAATCCATTCATCATTTTTGAAATAAATGATGTCTGAACGCAATTGTAGGAAAAACGGGAATTTAGGAAAAAAGGGTATGGGTATCGTATTATACAAATTAAACAAAAAATGTTAAGATAAAAATTTATTTATTTAAATCAATACTTTGTATTGCCCCCTCTTGCCCTAATTACAGCCTGCAGCCTGTTTCTCATAGACCTTATCAACTTTTTGACAGTTTCCTGAGGAATGCCGTCCCACTCCTCTAATAAAGCTGTCTTCAGCTCGTCCACGCTTGCAGGGACTGGATTCCTGGCCCGAACTCTTCTTTTGAGCTCGTCCCATAAGTGTTCGATGGGATTCAGGTCAGGACTGAGCGCAGGCCAGTCCATCGTGCGCAATTCCTTCTCTCTCAGAAACTGCCGACTGACTCGTGCCGTGTGGCAGCGGGCATTGTCGTGCATTAGCACGAAGTCTTCACCGACAAATTCTGCATAGGGCACAACATGACCGAGTAGAATGTCGGTGATGTACCGATCAGCTGTTAACCCGCCTCCTCGGCCGCCTCCAGGCACGAAAACAAGTGCGGTTTTTCCCTCTAGAGAAATACCAGCCCACATCATGCAGGAACCGCCGCCATATGCTACTGTTTCAGCGAAACAACATTGGGCAAATCGTTCCCCCGGACGCCGGTAGACCCGGCCTCTCCTGTCACTGCCATGCAGACACACTCTGCACTCATCAGTAAACAGGACCGACCGCCATTGCGCAATGCTCCAATCGAGATGCTCTCGAGCAAACTGAAGACGCGCTTGTCGGTGGCCTGCAGTCAATTTGGGGCCTGATGCAGGTCTTTTTGGTGTCAAGTTGGCTTCCTTCAAGCGTCTTCTCACTGTCCACTCGCTGACAGCCACTTGTCGTACACGTCTCAGTTCTTGCTGCACATCAACGCCCGTAAGGTGTCGATTGCGCAGCGAGGTTGAGACAATGAAGCGGTCGTCTCTCTCTGAAGTGCAGCGGTGGCGGCCCGTTCTTGGTCTTCGATTGAAGGCACCAGTCTCTTGGAACCGTCTGTATACTCGGGATACAGCAGACTGGCTCAAGTGGAGCTGGGCAGCGACTGCTCGCTGACTTAACCCTTGTTGCAGCAAGGCAACAACTTGAGCAGCTTCTTCTGGTGTGGTATCCATGGGTTTGCGAAAACAAGGA